>NC_137754.1:4336787-4560393 GCF_963264785.1 Psittacula echo
TTAGGGCCATGGTAGCGAGCAGCACAAGCCCTGCTGTGTCTATGCATCATGGATAACACAGCAACATGCTGGATAGACACCAAACCTGTTGCCCTCCTTTTTGGGGGTACCAGCTTTACACCCCTCCACTTGGAGTTCTGCCTAATGCACAGAGGATGGGAACAAGGACTTGTGCTCCCAGCCTTGTTATCTGCTCTGACCTTACTGTTTAAATAACTTTAAGCCTTCAAAAAATAAATATACTGGAAGAGTTTGGCTTTATTCAGCTCGCTGCCTGGCAGCGCTCCTAAAACATCCAGGAGTCCTCACAGAGGTATTTAGCATAATATTTGACACTTCTATCACTCCTTTCATCCTGAAGTGCTTCTCAAAACCAAGACCACCACTGGAGTCAAACCTCTCATTGGACAGTGGAGTTTTCCCTAAGGAACAAATCCCAAGAGGATATAGTTATGGTGATGCTACTGCAAAGAGATTGGGGGGCACTAAAAAGTGGTCCTACTTTTGGAGAAAATGTGTCAAAAATGCATGCAAAAAAATATACAGGACATATAATGTAGGTGTTGCTGTTAATACCCAAAGCAGGGCAACCACCTCCCTAGAGCTGATTCCTACACAGTTCTACCTTCTGGGAACCACTTTGAGTGCAGACAGAGCGATACCTTCTGCACTGGAAGCAGTTTCAGCTCTGAAAGGGCTCCTGAGCTGTCAATCTGCCCCAGGACGGGGATGCAGGGACAGTGCAAGAGTACCACAGCATCTCACTCAGAACCTCCTCAGGACAAATCAACTTCAGGCTTGTTTGGCCTTATTCATCTGTCTGCCTTTGGCCAGTCCCTAAGCACTTAAACTCCCCTTTCTACCCCAGTATAGGTGAGATGGAGAAGCTCAGTCCATTCCTGAAGAGTTTAGCACTCACTGTAATACTGTTCATAGATAAAACCCACCCCTGTCCCCATAATTAAACCTGACACTTGCCAAACACTGGTATGAAAAGCCTCCAGTGCGGCATTGAGTCAGAGCAGCCACACAAAGAGGGTTCAGTGTAAAAAGACTCGTTCAGATATTGCACTTGGACTCAATCCTTCCAGCTCAGCAAGATTTTAATCTGCTGTTTTTCTTAAAATCACCACAAAGAGGCAATTGGCCCCAAAACCCTCACTCTTCTTGGTGCCAACCTGCAGGATGGTATTTGCCAAGGAGGAGTAAGAGGTGGGAGAAGCTGCTCTGGGGTCCAGTTTGTGTTGGTGATGAAGATGCTCTGGAGCATTCTGTTTCCTGGCAGGCTCTGTAGTAGCATCCTTGCAATTTGAGGCAGAATTGTCAGGAAAACACTAGTAAATCTGGTAAAAACCTAGCCTGGAGCTCACCACAGGAGCTCCCCTCCCTCCTCCGGACACCCAGGTATTACCCAGCCCTGGGAGCTGTCAGGCACGTGGAAATGGGCTCTGAATGATGTTAAACAGGATGGGGACAAGTGGGGTTTATTAGCAAAATGCAGATGGGACTTGAGCTTCTGTGGCTGGGGAGGAGTAGGACACAAAGGCTTTAGTAAGAAAGGCATCGAGGGCATTAACCTCTCCATTGCTGAGCCACTGAACCCCCCTGCAACCCAAAATCTGGCCCTCCCTCATCTGGGCTTTGCTGAGTGGGTGCTGGAAGAGGGAACAGGGTCCAGGCAGGGTGGCCAGAGCTGGGAAGTTCGCTAGGGAAGGATAGCATCTCCCCGCTAATGGGGCAGGAGATGGGGAATGTGCAGTGTGTTGGAGAGCTGCCTGCACAGACTGAGCTGAAGTTAAAGGGAAGGCAATTATATGATTACCAGCTAATGAAGGACAATTGAAATGGATAAGCCATGTTTGGAATGAGGCTGACCACAGAGTTTCTAGGGAGACCAAATAGTCATGATTTCAGCTGAAGCACGGCTAAGGAGGACAAAGGGAGGATGCAGACCCCTGCCAAGCCAAGATGTGGAGGTTGATGTCATTTCTGACTCAGAATTCCCAACTTTGAACCATCTCAGAGCCATCACAGACATGCTCCTGTACCCCAAACTCAGCTAAAGCAAGGCAACACCTTCTTACAGCCTGCTCAAAAGAGGTGAAGGCAAATTGCATTTGCTGCCCTGTACCCCACCACTGATTCCTTCTCCCCTGCAGCACGATGCATTTTCCAGCCACTGCAACTTCAATCACATCTCCTAGTCCCTGCACATAGCTACAAAATGATGTTAAATGTGTCTGACTGGGAAGGAGGTTATTAATTTGTCTGGGGGACAGGGGTACTGGTTGTGTTTCAAGCAGTGGTGCTGCTTCCATCCAGGGCTGTGAAAGCGAATCAGCAGGTACCCAGAAGACAGGGCATCAATTTATTTGTTTCATTCAGTAAGTATATTTAATATTTAAACCTTAGCTGGCCTCACAGCCCAAGCTGACCTCCTGCATAAGTAAATGCTCTGTTGGGGAAAAGCCAGAGAGCCTGATGGGCTTCACATCCCACCTGAACCATGGCAGTGCCCGCTTGCCTGCGTCCCTTGGTGCATGTGAGGATGCAGTGCCGAGGGGAAAAGGCAGGGTACCATACTCTTGGCATAGCAAGAAACACCAGGGTGGCTGAAGGCCTGAGCAGATTATCCATCTCCAGCCACACAGCTGTGTTATTTCTGCTGCTGGGAGATAAAAGGTTGTAAATGTGTCCCAGCCAGAGATATATTTCCTGAGGACAGGTGGAGCACTCACCGGCAGGGATTGAACTGGAAAGCAGCAGTGTCTGGAGATCTCCCACGGGCTGGAGCGGCACACTGGGGATGTCCCAACTCTATTCCCAAGCTAGGAAAGAGCTGCTGTGGTTCCCATCCCCAGCATGGCAAGTGAGACCATTGCACAGACAGGAGGGGATCACGCCAGGCTGATAACAGCCCCGGAAACCCATCAGAGACACCCAGCCCCAGCCCTCTGCCTCTTGTCAAAGTTACCTGCCAAAGGAGGCTCCATTCCAGCCCTGCACCTTGTCAGCTTTTATGGTAATAGGAAACATCTGCTTGTGGGGGATGGCAAAGCAGAAGTGAAAGGGGCTGGAGGAGGGGGAGAAGGAACCATTCATAACTTTAACTCCTCGCCCAAGGCTGTGGTGCAAGCAGGGATAGGGAAGAGGTACACAAAAAGCCAGGGGATACTGAGGATGCTCGGGCCCCCTCTGAGACAGTTTTTGGGACCTGCTCACCTGTGGATGCAGCCAACACGTGTGCTGGGTCAGTTTTTCCAGCTTGATGGGATTTCCCATTCCCTTAAGTAGGTCTCAGCTCTGATTCCGGATTCTGACAGCGTCTCCCTGCCCCAGCTCAAAGGAAAGCTTTGTACAAGGGGACCCTGAGCTTTCAAGCCAGGCTCAATCTCACATCCAGGAGATAAGATCAATTCTTACCCAAGACAGCCATTCCATTCTCCAAGCAGCCTGCAGAGCTCAAATCACTGCTCCACCACCCCAAGCCATGCAGCACCCCAAATGCTCAGCTTCCTCTTAGGTTTCCCACCCTCCTTAGCACTGGGAATAGAGCTGGGTGAGGATTTACACATGTGCCCAGGACAGGTTTCTGGGAAGAGCAGCATTGCAAAGGAACCAGCTCTGTAATTGGGTTAGCTACACTCATTTGCAGGAACAGGTTGCTGCTAATGAGTTTTAATTAAAACCATCTTCACAGTGTCAGCAAGTTGAAATCAAGGGCAGCTATTACTACGGATGGTAATTCTGCCCACTGAATAGGCAGGCAGGCAGCGGGTAGGACCAGCCATCTGCTGGCATTTCAGTTTTGGGGCAAATAAAGCAACATTTGCCAACCCAAATGGTTCAAGCCCCTCTTGGACCCACACATGAAGCCCACAGTGGGCTCATCCTCTTCCAGCAATACAGATTATTTCTTGTTCTCCCATCTCCCAAGCTTTCTCCAGGCTAATTTTAGCAACCAGCCCCACCAAAGGGTTTCTCTGGGGCTTAATCCCACTCAAAGCAGGAGGAAGGAAGGGTTTTCCTGCTGTGGAGCCACCCTCTGCAAGTTTTGGTCCCTCTAAACCTCTGGAAGAGATTTTCCTCTCCTTTTTCCCCAGCCCTGGCACTGCCCTGAGATTTCACAGCTCATTGTAGCCATGCTTTAAGTACATCTTGAGTGTTTTAAAGATTGCTCTTTTATGCTCTTTCCAGCTTTCAATGCTCAAGGGGGTGGTTTTGGATACACCAATGCTGCACCGTGAAATAGGATCCACACCAGGATGGTGCTGCTGAGCATCACTGGATGCAGGAGAGGATCAAGCCGATGGGAATGCAACCTAGATACAGACACTTACTGTTTGCAGAGCTGCTTAAATTCACTTTAACAGAGTGGAAAAAACAGCCTCTGTCTCTATCTTTGCACTTCTGACAGTGGGGTCAGGCTCATGGGTTGCTCAGATAAGGGATTTAATTCCCTGAGAGAAAAAAGCCCAGTCCAATCCATCAGTAGAAAATGAATGTTGAATTCCAGGGGCTGTTTAGGTCCATACCACTTCCCTCCTCACCCCCCAATACAAAAGGAGCTGAAACATTATGTTTATCATCAGAGAAACTTAACATTTTCCTTCCCAAACCCTAAAACCAGATCTCCCACCCAAATCTATGACTGCTGTTGGGTTTTTGTCTCCCTCTTGTGACTGGCCTTGAAAGGGTTTCCAGCTGGCTCATTGTGAGGGGGTAGGGTGCTCTGTACGACACGTCAGGGTCTCAGCTCCATGCCAAGGCACGAAAGGGCTGCTGTGACATCAGGTAAGAATTAAAGGCAGCTCAGAGATCTGCCTTTTCCATGCGGGAATGTCCCTAAGGAGTTGAAAAGACACAATGCATGGACATCTGCATCACTTTGGCCTGAGGACCAGAGCTTGTGGTGTATGCTGATGCTCATTTGGAGAAAAGCTGAATCTTTCAGGAAACCTCAACTCTGCCTTGCTTACCTGGAATAAAAAGACCCTGCTTTGCTCTTAAACACAGGGAAAAGCCTTCTGGAGAAGGGTTTTTAACCTGGATGGCTCCACAGCAGGCGCAGGAGGTGGGTTTTGTTTGCACATCGTGCCTTTAAGACCCCGAACTGCAGCCAAAACTTGGCTTTTCCCAGCTCTGGTCAGATGAAGAAGAGATTGGAAGCAGATGTTGGAGGCAGCATCTTGTTGCACAGAGGTGGACTGGGCACGATGAGGGGTGCCCCCCACCAGTAGCCCTGGGTTCCCATCACTAGAGGAGGGGCTGAACTCGCAGGCCCCCTGTCAATGCGCTCAGCAGACAGACTCCTAACCCAAACCAGATGGGAGGGGATGGCTCTTTTTCAGGGAGGGAATGAGGACCTGGTGAGATAAAGTGATTAAAATAGATCATCTGCAGAAAGAGAGCTGAGGTGCCCTGGGGATGGGGGATGAAATTTAGGATAAAGCCTCCAGCGATGGGGGTTTCGCTGCATCTCCCTTGCAAGAGGTGCTTAAAACCATGCGTGTATGTTAAGCATCTGGAAGCAAGGGAGTTTTCCATCCTGGGAAGCAGAGTTAATCCATTCTCCTTTCCAAGACTCAACTTATGGCAGGTTTGACAGTCCCCAGGTCTGCCTTTGCGTTTTCTCTCCATCCCTCACCCAGAACCTGTGGCAGGAGCCAGGCATGAAGACAGAATCCTCCTCCTTGCCCATTGCAGGGCTTGGATTTCACACAGGAAAAAATATAAGGAGAAGTCTTAGGGAAAATCTGGGGATTTTTCTTGGCTGGGATGGAAGACAGTGACCATGTGAACTGCACATCTCTGCTGGACACAGCAGGGAGGACTTTGGGATTGCAACAGATGATGGTGCCTATCTGTTATAGAAAAAGCCCCTAAAAAAGCATGGCATGATTTCTTTTTACCTTTTAGTTCAGAAAAAGCAGAGGAAATAGGGTGGGTATGCTGCTGCAATGGCTGATCTCCATCTACAGCACAGATTTCATGGGCATCTGTGAAAAAAGCTGCTATTTTTGCAGTGCTGCATGGTGCGAGGGGTGGCAGCATGAGGCACTGGGTCCAGTCGAATCTGAAGTGCAATGAAAACCCAGTCTTTAATCCGTGGTTTTTTGCTGCCATCCTGTCCCAAACAAAAAGAAAACCCCAAAACAAAACAAAAATCACCCAAAAACCCCTTTTCCTTTTGCCTTCACGGGACTGGATCTCTGCATGTACAAATTCCTCCTGCTCCCTTTCCAAACCAGCCTTGGAAAGAATAAGACCCTTGAATCTGCCAAGTTAATCGAGTGAGCTTCTGATGCACCTCATTTATCTTTGTTTCAAGCCTGAGCCCAAAAATGGGATTAAGTGCAGTGATAAACAAAAGATCCCAGACGGCCAAGAGATTTGTGGATCTTCCCCTGATCTGAACTCCGGGTTGGATGGCCCAACATTTGTTTTTTATTGTTCAATAATAGGAAATGACGGAATTGAGTATTTCTGCCACACTTTAGTGACTGATTAAAATAGCCTGGAGGAGATGGGAGGAAGCTCTGGCAAGATGATGGCCACTAATCTACCTTGGTTTGGGACAGAAACAAAGGGTCTTCTCCACTCTGTTAGTGCAGAGGGGTTGCAGCTCCCATCTCCACTTTGCCAGGCATTTCCCTGCCTGGATCTCCCTGTCTGGAGAGGGACCAGGGTTATGCAGAGTGCAAGGGTTGGGATGAAAATGGTCATGAAGTTTTCACAGCCTGCCTGCAGACCCTTTGGCTATCTCCATCCATCACCCTGGGTCCAGCCAATGTAGATAATCCACCAATTCCAGGAGACCTCTCTGCCCGCAACATCCTCCTGATGCCTTGCAGACACCCAACTAAATCCCTCTTCCTCCCCTCCAAGCCTCCAGTCAGCATTGCTTCTCCCTTGCAAACATTCCCACCACCCATCTCCATTTTATGTCCATCAGGGGATTTTGGGTGCTACGCAGCTACTGTTTACACTGAACATGAGCAGCAAAAAGATGCTCTGTGTCTGGAGGATGTCATGGCACATGGAAATGCATTTCCAAACCTTTTCAGCAGTGCTTCTGGTTTGGGAATAAGTGAAGTCCTTTGCTAGGATAATAAGAAATTGGGGGATTCAAAGCCCTTGAGATAAGTGAAACCTTTCCAGCAGTTTTCTACTTTCACATTTGGCTTTTCTTCCCTGAATGAAATATGTCCCTTTGTCTGGAATTTCCTGAGAGGAGCACAGAAAACCATAGACATGAGTGGAAAAATTACAACTGATCTCTTCAGTTCTGTATTTTTAAGGAACACTGTTTTGCTGGAAGATCTGAAAGATTTCATTAAAAATGAAAAGAATGCAACCAACACCTTTCTAAGTAAAATTAAAGAGATTTATTCCTTTAAGTCAGCAGCATTTGCAAACAGTGGACCTAGGGAATACATCTTTACAAGAAGGTGGATGCTTTTCACGCCGTGATTTTCCTTTTCCCTTTCATCTGTTTGGGTTTTGTGCTTCCAGCATCCCAAAGCACCCCAATGGAGTGAAGCCAGGCTGGAGGCAGGAGGAAGAGGAGGAGGTGGGTTTCTGACCCCAACCCAAAGGCATCTCAGTCCCTATAACCACTAGATGGTGCCAAGAGAAAGAGCGTGGGAGAAAGAGGGTGGAAGGAAGGGAGGCGATGGGGGATGTTGAGCATCGTTACCAAATCTGAGTCTGGACCCATCTGCAAACTGGTGAGCCAGGCCTCGCAATGAGAAATGGACGTTTTGAGGCTGGAGACTTTCCATGCTGTGTCCATAGGGAGGTGGCAGGCTTTGCCCCGGTTATGGAACGCTTAGGACCCATCCAATGGGTGTACTGCATGATGCAGGTATAGTGGGAAAGTTCTTGAATGGTTCATATGGGTTTGCGGGCTCATTTCACTGCATGCAGTTGTGCTTTTACCAGGGGTGCTTTCTGCACTCCTCCTGTCTCTATCCCTGTCAGATGTCCCTGGTTTCCTCAACATGTCTTTCCAGAGCATGGAAAGACATAGATATCTCTGCCATCATGGTGGAAACCTGTATGGGTCCTGGCTCACTTATCTGTGGAGATGCCCAAGGAAATTAAGTGCTCCTTGCACCATAGGAGCATTTTCTCCCACTAGCTGGGCACCCAACAGCCCTCTATGAGGAAAATTGCCTACCGCATAGGCATGCCTTAGGACTTGCCTGCAGTCAGTAAATAGAGCTGGAAACGTGGCATGGGGATGTGTCTCCAGGCCCCTTTCCACCCCTGTCCTTTCTCTTTGGCAGTCCTGGAGTTTGTTTTTTATATCCTATATCATCTGGGCTGGAAAATGGAGGAGAAAACAGCACTGGGCTGGATTCTCCATCTGCAGCATTCCCAGAATTTGCTAGTTTCTTTCCATTTTTTCCCTCCCTCACCCTTCAGTCAACAGGGGGTAAGAGCACCATGTTTCCAGAGAAGAAACCACTTGAACTTGCTCTCCAAGCCAAGGTGAAACCCTCCAGGGTTCATCACTCATGTTTGGATATGGCTCAGCATGGAACAGCCATCTACTGTGGCTCAGATGTGCCATGCCATGATGTTCCTATCCCTGGTGCCCAGAAGCTTCCTCTCTTTCTAAGTCGGATACAAGGAAACAGATCAAGCTTGGAGCAGAAACTCAGGGAGGAAAACCTCTCTGCTAATAAGCATCTCCCTCCTCGCCCCTTGGCCCGCACGTCTCCATGCCGGGGAGCCAGCTGCGGCGTGTAGGAGAACACGACCCTGTCATGGCTGTCTGCACTGTGTTATTGTTAGTGTTACGTTACAAATCCCCTTTCCATGCGGAGGTCCCGGGGGGGTCATAAACGGGGGGAAGGTCAGGACCCTGCCAATAAACAGGACCCCCAGCCCCATCGCGGCCTCCCTGCAGCGGCTGGAGCCATGCAGATGGGATTTACCTGCTTGTTTGCAGACGTGGTCCTCCAGATCCTGGCTGTGAGATGATCATCGGCCATTCCCATCCAGCCAGGAGACATAAATCCTCTTGGAAACACAGCACAGCAGCAGCGAGGGGTGGCTGGCGTAGCTTATAACCACTTGCAGCTCAATCCATAATCAACCATCTTAATTAACCAGAGACGAGGCTTTTAAAAATAGGTATAAACAGGAATTGTTGGGTTTTCCTTACAATTAGTTTATGTGTTTGGCCAATGTTGTTGCTTGGTGGCAACCTTCAGCCAAGAATCAGTACTTAGTGCATATTCCCTGTGCAGCTCTGTGGCTATTTGTAGGCATGGAGCACCCTCAAATACCTTAAAACAGAATCGAATGTGGATGGAAATGCAAGGCTGATGCTCTGGGCCTGTTCCTTGTGCACAGCATTGGGTGGCTTTGCAAAAGCTTTTTGACATCTCTAATGCAAAGAGGATTTTGGACCCAGGCTCCAACATTTGTGATCCAGAGCAGCAGCAGGGTAAGGATTGATGTGAAGATTCCTGCAGAAGATGCCATCAGATCCCGTTAGGTACACAGTAGCCCATGAGCCAAACATCAGGAGCAATGTAGCTTGCAAATTCCTCTTCTCACCATCTTTGCCTTCCCTGGACCATACTTCTGAGGATATTTCTTATTAATTGAGGATGTTTCTCATTAATATGTGTGTTATTTTGCTGCCCAGGGTAGGAAAAGACTAGAGAAACAGAAGTAACCAAGTGAGAACCAAAACTCAAGCTTTCCTAATTGCATCCCCTTTTCCACAGTCTTCTCCAGCACCTCCTGCCCTCCCATGGTTTGGGATGGCAGCCCTGGGTATATATTTGCAGTATGGGGGAAGATAAAGAAAAAGGCAAAGGGGACTTATACACCATAAGGACAGACATTAAACCCCACAATAAATCGTAGAGATCAGGAATTCCATATAGCTCAAGGCATTGAGGCTTCTGGATGATTTAGGAGCTTGAACCTCACTCAGATGCAGGTCTCATGGTCACCATGAGGGTTTCAGGGTGGAAGTGGCAATTTGTTGCCCAAGTAACTTTTGGTGGCGACCAAACAGCAGTTTGCTGCCCGCAGAGTTAAAGAAGGTCCTCCCATGCCTGACTCACCACCCAGGTTCAGGCACTCCAAAACCACCTTGCAGGTAGTTTGCTAATGGGGGAAAAAATAAGCAAAAAATGGGGGGGAAAGAGGTAAAGAGAGAGAAAACAGAGAAAGAGAGGAAAAGAAGGGCTCAGCTTGAGCTGATGGTGGAGCATCTGGGATGCTGGTCCAGCATCCAAGCAAACTTTTAATAGCCAAAATCTGGTTAAACCCAATGTTCCTACCATGGCAAACTGAAACTTTCCAAAAGGGCACAGCTCATACTTGTCTCGTAAATCTGCATCTTGAGGAGTCAATAAGGGACCCACATTTCTGATCATATTGGGCCTTATTGCCAGTGATGCCGAGTGGTGAAGTAGAAGAGGTTTTTTTGGGTAGGATGCTCTCAAAGCAATGAGCCACGTCGCTTGTTTTAACCATCTCATTTACATTGCATCTCTCTGAAAAGCGAACAGTGTAGATGCAGCAATGAGATTTCTATGAGTCCTCTCATGCTGAGATGCTGAGTGTTACCATGTACACCCAAAACACCCAAGGCAAACAGTGCGATGACTCAGAGGTATGTGTGAGATCGGTTTCGGGTAGATGTGAAAAGAGCTCCCTGTCTCATTTCTGCTTGCAAGGGAGGTTGGTAACCTCCTTTTTTAAAGGCTTGGCTATCAAGATAAAGGGACAAACAGCAAGAGAGGACCCTGCAACAGTCAAAACAAAATAAATAGGTGCAGAGAGATAGGAACCACAAGAGTCGATACCAGGGGTTGGTTGGGTTGGTGCTTCTGCTCCTGATCTTGAGCAGTTGATTTGGTTCATAGTGGAGGTTCAGCTGGAGAAGAAAATGGCTTTTTGGGCTTCAAATCCTTCTTTCAGATTACATTTGCAAGTAGAGATGGAGCATCTTCCCCCTAAAAACTTGCAGATAGATGCAAATCTATTGAAAGGTGTTGAGCTGGGAGATGAAAACACAAGAGCTCCTGGCCTAGATGCTGCAATAAGCTTTATTTCAGGGGGGTTTAATCCAACTGTAGATTTGATTGCATCATTTTTCACCCTTGCGCTTTGCAAGGGTGAAATAAAACCCTGTTTGTAGCATAGGGAAACTGAGGCACAGCATGGGGACGTGACTTGCTTGTATGGATGGGGTAAATCATGGCCAGCTACAATATTTCATTTACTGGAGGATTTTGGAGCTCACTCTTACGGTTTTGGAGGAGTAGGTCAGGGGTTAGTGGTAAACCAATAAGAACATAGTCTGGGACTGACAATAAGGAGGGGAGGAAACAGTGCTTAAAAGGTCAGGTTCATCTCCAAAACTGCAAACCTTTGTTTATTTTACCCAAGTCCCCCTTTTCTGAAGGCAGCTGATGTGTTCCCATGTAAAGTTGCATTTTTAAAGCCATTTTTCCTGTTCATTTATCCAATAAAGGCTGATAAATGAATTACAGAGTATGTTCACTAAAGAACATATAAAGGCATCCTCACCAAATCCTTTCTGCTCCTAAGTCAACTGGAGAGGTCTGCCCAGGAGCATCAGCAACTTCAGATGAAAATAAACTCTCCTCTTCCTCTCCATTCACTTTTCCTCCCAAAAGAGGCTTCTCTTTAGAAACCAGAAACCTCCAGGATCAGAAATATTCCAACTTGCTGGCTTTCTTTTTATGGGAAAGTTGGGAAGAAAGGATCCAAACCCAGTGACAATTTGCATTTAGTAAAATCCCAATTTTCCACGGATATATTCGTTGGTTTTTTCATCAGCCACAAAGCCTTTCCCTCCATGAGAAAATATTTTAAAGGCCCCAGAAGAAAGGATTAATTTGGGCTCGATTCAACCCAAATACCAATAAAAAGCAAAGAGCCTCCACCTTTCTCAGCCTGTTTTGCCAAGCAGCAAAGGGCTGGAGCATCCTGGGGACTGAGGACTTTGTCTTCATCCCCTCTTTGCCCATCTTCACACTGAAAAGCAGTTTATTAACAAAACCTGGTGTAATTATATCCTCGCCTCATGCTACTACAACCTTCAACAGTCTCTAAATGAATGGGCTTAGTGCATTTGATCCCCATTTTATCTCCGGCTCCATTCCCCCGTCCCAAATTTCCTCTTCCCCACCTCATAAAAGGATTTTCTCCCCCAGAAACGCAGTTACTATTTTACTGATGGGGTCAGGACCTTTTGTTTTTTTAACTCCACTTTATTGCCCCCCAGGGAATGAAGCTTTCCATCTGGGGAGACATGTAATGCAATCCAAAAATAACAGCATGGCTGGTCCCCCTCCCTGTGCCCCAAAGCCCCATGGAGGGACCACTGTCACCCCACTACAGAGATGGAGAAATGGAGGTCGATGCTAAAACCCTGCACTGAAACACCCAACCCACGGTGCAGAACATCAGGGCATGGGCATGAAGCCCCCAGGGGCTGTCAGAGCAGCACTATTGCACATAAAGCTGCATGTTTGCAATGAAAACCTTGGATGGGATATGCTGGACAGGGTGGCTGGGATGGGGATTATTTTATTAGCTGTGGTCTATTTAATAAACAACCCCTAAATATACAAGGAGGATGCTTTTCAGGTCACCTTTTCTCATTCTTCCCTTTGTTAGATGGTTGCAGCTTTCAACCAGGAAGTCAGATTCAAGTATTTTACCCCTTGTAACAACTAAGCAGAATAAACATCTGTTTAGTTTAGAAACATGCCTTGTAAAGAGACACCGAAGCTCTCATTAAATCACTGTCCCTCAAAGCTCCCAAAGACCCCTTGGAACATCATTTTCCTTTGAAATGGAAAGTGGGAAAAGTAAACGTCAGACAAGAGCCCGGACCCCACATAGCCCTGTTTCTCCTTCCTCTGCATCACTCCTCGTTTACCGTTTTGAAAGGGGTGGGTTTCAGTTTTGAAATGACTGCTCACTCACTGCTCGTTGCTTCATAAGGTGCAGAGAGAAAGGTCTCAAGCGGCCAGGTTCACTCTCTTTTCCATAGGTTTGCTTTAAGAAAAGAAGAAAGAAAATAGGATTTGGGCTTTTTCTCCTCATTTAAGGAAAAAGAGCAGGTAAAATATTAAAATTGCCTCTTTTTTGGTGGCTTTTTTTGAAAGCAGAGCTGACCCTCGCCGCAGCCAACACCACTAGAGGGCCCAAAAAGTGCTTCAAGTGATGCTGGTGCTTTCTTTCCTATTTATGTTTTCCATATCCACTGCCTTAAAACCGGCAGGGCTGCTTATGAATCCCCCAACCCCTCCGAAAAAATGATAGTTTAAGGAAAATAAAAGAGTAACAGCAGTTATTTGGAAGGATTTTGCTGTAGAGACCCCTCCAAGTCTCCTGTAACAGTATATCTCATGCATTTAAACCCCATTTACAATTGCCACTGTATTTGTATGTATCTATAATCTGTATTTTGGGTATATTTGTAGCTGTATCACTAATTTTTTTTTATCAATACAACTTGCATGGATATAATTCTCTTTCTTAGGGGTGGGATTTATCTCCTGGGCTGGAATAGCCCCATGCTGACCCTCCTGCCATGGCTAATGCCCGTGGGCTGTGAGACCCCACTGGCTCCAGGCAGATGTGGCTAAAAATGGATGTGATTATTTCTCCTGGGGTTTTTTAACTGCTTTTCCACATTCCTCTATGAAGTAAAAAAGGGAACAGCTTTTCCTGGCATTCTTCTGCTGTGATATTTGGTTTTCAGTTTATAAAATATAGAGGCAAAGACCCCACAGGGGCAGACATGGGGGTATTTCAGCTCCTGCCCTAAGGACCTGAAGGGATGCTTCCGAGGAAAGGATGTCGGGAGATGCTATCCCAAGGCATTTCCAAGCTGTCATCGCTAATTGATAGCTGTGCCTCCAACATCCTCTGCCCCCTCTGAAATGAACCCTGTCATTTAGCTAATTCCCAAGGAGGGGCAGAGGCATTAAGAGCAAGCGGCATCTCCTCAGGGACACCATTAAGGAGGAGAGATGGAAAATGTGATCTTTAATACAGGCGGTGATGAGGGAAGAGCTGGAGGAAAGGGGGGGAAAAGCGGGAATTCCCTGTCTTGGGGAAGGTGCTGAGCCCATGCTCTTGCAGGTGAGTTTAAGGTGCTAAGTGCAGAGACCAAAGCAATTACCCCAGCCTAACTTCTGACCTGAATTAGGGAATTCCAGTGCTAAATTCATTGAGCTTTCCATGTTGCTAGCAGTGATGCTCAAATGCTTTCACGAGCAGTGGTTAAAAATCTCTTTCAGTCAGGAGAACCAGTCCCAGGGGACATTTTGATGTCCAGTGTGCCTCTCCAAAGGGTAAGAATGGGAAATCAATGTATATGAAGGTATTGGAAGCATGGGCTGCTGTCTGGGAGGCAGCTCCCAGCACATCAGCTTCCTGAGCATCCCTGGCCAGGGGACCATGCAACATCAAATAGGTACATTAGCACAAGAAGGAAGAGAGGAAAAGATCTATTTGAAGTAATTCTACTTTTACATGATTGTACTTATTTTCTACCTGTTATTACATACTCAGTTCAAAGTTTTCACAGCCGTAAAAAAACCTGGTGCTCGAAGGGATTACCATCTCCTTGTTCTGCTAATAGAACAATTTTCCACTAGCCACTAAAACACTTATGGGCTCAAGGCTCTCCTCCAGCACTGTCACGATGCTCTTGGCTGCTACCACGAGTGGCCAAGATGTTTCCTGCAATTCTTGCTGGCCCTGACCTGACTTTTGTTTTGACTCCTGATGCTCAGCACCCACTGCTGCCAGCTATCACTGACCTTTGCTGCTGAAGCTGAGCTGAGCTGCAGCATCCCCCTTTATCCAGGTTTATCTGTCAGTGGCTCTCACTTCCTTTGACGTCTTTAGATCAGCATGGAACAGAGGTGGCTTCGTGGGGTGGATTATGCAGCCTGGGAGCATCACAGCCTTCTGTGTCCTCAGGAATGATGGCTACGTGTACTGATAACCCCACAAGATGATGGAGCAGGGCTGCCTTCTGGCAGCTCTGGAAAAGCAACCTAAGATGCCCACATCATTCATGAGCAGCTCCCTTGCTATCAAACACCTCTATTTAAAATTGCACTGATGCAAGGTCTTGGCTGGATTTAGGGTGTCTTGCAAGACTTGGTGTGAAAGGTGTGACCCTTCAGTCCAGGAATGGTCAGCAAGAAACCATGGTGGTATCTTAGAGAGAGGGGCCTTTCGTACAAAGGCCTGTAGAGATAGGACAAGGGGGAATAGCTTTAACCTGACAGAAGGGAGATTGAGAAGAGACATTATAAAGTTTTTTGTGAGGTGATGAGGCATTGACCATGAGTCTATGATCTTAACACCAACACCAGCAGGATGCTGTGTTCACTGCCAAACCAAACCCCCAGAATCCAGCCCACACCAACCCTGTAAAGAAACCAGTACAGCTCGCAGAACCCCCATCTGCATCTCTGCGTTACCGCCCGGCACTGTGGCCTTTTCCATCCTCCCCGCTCCCTATTGTTCACCAGAGCCCGGCCCTGACCCCGGGTATTTATAATCCCCCTTTCCGGCACGGCATTGTGTGCCGGCAGCCCCGGCGCGCTCCCCACGTCCTGGATGAGCCGAGGCTTGACTCCTCGCTTCCTCGCTTTCCTGTTTACGGGGCTCAGCAGGAGCCGATCCTGGCCTGTCCTCGGAGACCTCCATAAAACCCTATTCATCCTTCCAGAGGACAGCAGGACCAACGAATTCATAAGGCTCCTGAAATCTGGGAAACGATGGTGATTCGGAATGTGCTGTGTCGGGATTTGAGACTCGATGTTTCAGATGGGCTTCTGAACATGTCAAATCCAGCGGGCAAATGTGGAGGCAGGGTTGCTGAAGATTCATCTCTGTTTCTTGCTGGGCAGGTCCTCAGGCTTCTTTTCTCATGTGTTTAATGCATTCCATTATTACATTGGACTTTAAGACAGAAAGTTGATACAAACCTGTAACAACACAGAGCAGGAGGAAAGGAGCTGTACCTGAAACATGCTTTGAACAAAGATGCTTTCTTTGAAGCACGGAGTTCTGTGTTGCTGGTTGTGAATCACAAGTGCTCTGAACAGTTACCTACTAGAAAGGGACAAGCTCACTTGGAATAGCCAGTAACAAAACTAACAAGCAAAAGCATGGTAGCATTGTACAGATAGTCTCATCTCCCTCCCCTCCTCATCTATCTCAATTCCAGTTGTTTTTGCATGGGTGAATGGATGAGCATGAGGGTTCCCTGGCCGTCACCACGACATTGTCCTGGCAGAGGGTGAAGCAAGACACAGGGAAAAGGCATTTTGCTCACACCAGAAAGGGTAAAATTGCATAAAGGAGAAAACCCAACCCTTGGGTTTGCTCCAAAAAGGTTGTGATCAGCAGGTTGGGCAGAAAGGTGGCCAGGTCCAACCATTGTCCTCTCTGCACTGCGCAGGATGATGATTTATCCCTGTTTTTAACACTACTTTTACTTAAACTGAGACATTACTAACCCCATCATTTGCAAAGGTCACCCACAAGGCCCAACTATGTCCTGCATCCACCATCCTCGCTAGCATGGTCCCCTCTCACCACCTGACACCCCCTGGTGCAGTCCCAGCAGTGGGAATTAAACAAAGCCAAACAAGAACCCTCCCAACGTTAATCTAAGCCTTGCAAAAGCTGGGTGGAGAGAGCGCTGCAGGAAACCCCCATTCAAAGCCATTCATTAGTCAAAACGCTGTGTAAATAATTATCTTTGCTGCCTGCTCCCCAGCTCTCAACCCCTGGTGCAGGCGGGGACGTCAATCCCCTCGTCTGCTCATCGCTGGAGGAACGCGAGTCGTTTTTTCCCCCTCCGACATGCAAACAGCGATGTGTGAACAATAGCCTTACGTCAGGAGCCTCATGAAGCTCCAATATCTGCGTTTTTGTTCCCCGTCCTGACCCGCCAATGGAGAATTCCCCCCCTCAAAATCTCACCTGGAGCTCTGGCTGCGCTGTCAAACGTGCAGAGCCCACGGCTGTCACTTAACTTTTATCCTTTATCTGGCTATGACAGGCGAGGCAAATATATTTCCAGATGTTTCCTACCCCAGAGCACAGCCCAAGGTTTTTGGGTTTTCAGTGCTGGAATGTCTGCTCAGCCAAGCTGGCAGTGGGCTCATCCGTCAGAGGGAGCAGCTGCCTGCAAACAGAGCTCCTATTAATCGATGTTTAATATAAAGAAAAAATCCCATGTGCTTTCTTATTTATCAGGTCATCGATAACATCATTTGTGGGGTTTGGGGCAGGGGAAGGGGATGGATAATAGGAATAATGCCCCATAAGGGAATCAGTAGAAATGTCACCGCATCACAACAGCTTTCATCAGAGATGGCTTTTGCAAGGAAACCAAATTTCCTTTGTGGAGGATGGTAACACAATGGAAACCCAGCTGAAGGCTGGTAGTGAAGGGACCGAAGCAGCTCCGGATAGGATTTTGATTGTGTGACTATTTATTTACTCACCTGTTAGACCTGCTTCAGCCAGTACAAAATGAGCTTTGCCTTAGTATTTCACAGCCATTTGCCAGTGTAAATCCCATCACCTGCATCCTCCTGAAACTCCTCCTGCAAACAGGCAGCATCTGGGGAAGGGATTTCTTGTAAGCAGGGTTGCACTTCTATTAAAAGGAATACCTGAGGTTTGTGTGATACGGAAGTTTCAGGCAGGGACGTGTACTTTTTCCGGACAAAAGGATGGTGTAATTGAAAAAGCCCAGAGTTCCTCCATGTCCAGAGGAGACTTCCAAAGCCTTCATGCACCATGGGACATCAAGCCCAGCTGGGTTCACAACAGACCTGAAATAAAGTGAGTGGAAAGGAAAAGCTCTTTTACTGACAGGTAAAGGAAGTGGCATTTCCCTTTATTTATATTCAGGTCATTAGAAAGAAACACTCAAGGGTTGCTGGTTTCTTTATCTTGTGGCCATCTAGATGAAAGCGCTCGGTGAGGTGCGTACTTGTGCTTGTTCGCTAAGGGAATGATCCAACTTGTTTGCTACAGGTCCCTTTGCATTGAAACGTCTCTTCAGAGTGAACGCCCTGGATCCCATGGGCACACAGCTCCAACACCAGGGCCCTGAAGCTACTGGAGTAGTTTCAAAGTGCTTTGCAACCACTGAGGCTGTTGGATGGAGGTGGTCTCACCTGCCATGTCCTTATCACACTGAGCAAGCAGGGTTTGGGCTGCCTGGAGAGAAAACTGCTGCAGGCTTCATTTCTGCCCCAGCCTTTCCTGTGATGGAGAAGAAATAAATCTCATCTCTATGGCCACAACACCCATGGGGTTCAACCCCTCTTGGATCATGGGAAGCCCCCTCAGAGTGTGTCCCAGGTCCATCTGGCTGCACAGAGCCACGTCGCAGCCTCCCACACACTGCCCTTGCCCTGCTGCTGTGACTCAGGAAACCAGAGCCTCCCTGTTTGTAAACTCAGCAGCTTTTATCTGAGCCCTGGCCCCAGCACGGGGTGTGGAGGAGAGGACACAAGCTGCTTTGTTGCACAGGCAGGCTGGAAGGAGGAAGGTGGCATTAGACCTACAAGATGTACCTAAGCCACAGCTGGATTCACGGAGGTCACACAGTGCTCATGCAAACCCACTCATTTTACCATTCAGGTACCTCCTGTTTAAGCTCAACCAGGTCATGGCACGATGCTTGGCAAGTTCTCTCTGGTCTTTGAGTTAGAAACATTGTGGGAAACTTTGTAGGAAGAGATTCTTCACTATGAGGGTGGTGAGACACTGGAATGGGTTACCCAGAGATGTGGATCCCATCCCTGGCATCCCATCAAGGCCAGGTTGGACAGGGCTTGGAGCAACCTGCTCTAGTGGAAGATGTCCTTGCCCCTGGCAGGGGGTTGGAACTGGATGAGCTTTAAGGTCCCTTCCAACCCAAACCATTCCATGATTCAATGATTTTACAGATGGGGAAACTGAGGCAAGGAGTTTTCATGGGAAATACTGAGACTCTGTGGTCTAAAACCCTTGCCTAATCTACCAAATTGGTTTAGAAAGCCACCTTCATTCTGTGTATATGGTCCAGGCTAGTGGCTCTCACCAGAGACAGGCTGGATGGGGGTTTCATTTCTGCACATAGGCAAATTCAAGGCAATTTGGCTCAGGCCTAACCACACTGTGCTCTCATTCTGCTGCTGAGAGGCTGCTGGCTCTGCGGTCTCACCATGGCAGAAGCAGAGAGCAAAGGCTTTGCAAGGCACGTCTACTCATCCCCACCTTCCCTTGGGCTTGGCCTTCCAATTTCTGCTACAGGAGGTCACGTATTTGTTTTTAATATAACAATAAGATATTGAGGACAGTGCTGTAGCACTTGCAAAGGTGAGTTTTCTTCCCTGAGAAAGAGATTGGCATGGGACCCTTGGTAGGTGGCTCTGGGCAAAAGCCCAGCTTAAGACCATGGAAATCCAATAATTGCTCCAAAACCTGGTTCTGGAGATGTTTAGTTTAAATCCACCTTTCTTGGGGACACAGCCAGGATTACTCATTGATGTCTTCATGCCAGCATCACCGCAATGCCACCAGGCATAGGGAAGCACCCCACAGAGAACTTGTCTGATTCCTGCCTCAGTTTCCCCATCACTTCAGTTGGGATTAATGATCATTTCCACCCCTGCTCAGTGAATGCCAGTGTGGCACAAGGGATTCACATGATAAATATGCTTTTTTAATGCTCCTTCTGTCGTTTAACATCTTCATAACAGCGGAGCCAGAAGACAGTGTCTCTGCACCACAAGCCATTAGAAAACCATTACAAAGCTCTTCGTGGGGGAACATTGTGTTGTTTTGTTTTCCAGTGTTTGCTTTTGGTTTTCAGTGCACTTCAAAGCTTTGGTGGATTTCCTCTGGTCCCTGGTGGTGTTAATCCCCGTCCATGCACATGCTGGGGGTGCAGAAGGGCCATGTATCTGCCAAGTGTCATCTGCAGCTGGGAGACGTGACCTGCCAATACTGATACATCATTAATAACAGCAAAAGGTGCTCTGGAAAAAAGAAGAAATTCCAGAGAAATCAATGAGTTAAACAGGATAATGCCATGCCCTGAATTGTCTTGCATGTTGGAAAGAGCTGGGTTAAAGCCCTGGTGAGTTCGCTATCCTTTGCAGCCCTTGGGGCAGGACCACGTGTCACTCTGGCAGTTGTATATGCATAGCCCAGACAAAAAGAATAAGTTAATTTGGGAACTACAGGATGAGTTTCCTACACAGATCAGTTCATTGGATCCTCTAAAGCTTATAAATCTATTAACTCAGGACTGCTAAGCTAATTATGGCTGGTTACACTTCCAGCTAATAAAGTATTTGTCATTTTCAAAGCATCGGGGAGTTTTTCTTCAGCTTAACCAAATCACAATGACAATTCCTTCAACTAAAGAGATTCCCAGCAGCTTTTTTGCCAGAGGTAAGAAAAATCTGATTAGGTGAGATGATAAAAAGTTGCATTCCTGTAGTTTTCCTGGCTGGAGCAGAATGTGGTGGATGGAAGTGCTGCATGGCTACATCACTCCCACTGGCAATCCAGTGGCAGGGATGGAGGCACGAGGAAATTCTGGGCTTGAGCATGCAGAGACTTGTTGGGCACTTAGATTCGAGGGGATTCATCATTTTGGCTTCATCCTTAATCCAAATCTTGCTGAGCCTCGAAGGATTCAAGTTCACCTGGTATTTGTTCATCTCCCAGTTTGCTTGAGACATGTTTAATTCAGCAAAGGATAAAAAGCCTTTCAAATGAGTTTCTGCATCTACAGACAGCTTCCCCCATGCTTCAATCTTCTTTTATTTTTTAATGGACTTAATAAAAAAAGGAAACGTATTAGCCAAGTCCAGCCCATGTGTTTCTAATAACTCAATTTAATTAACATCTCCCAAACTGTCTTATTAAAACTAAATTAAATCCTTATTTGAGATGTTTAATAGATCACACAGACTTTGTGCAGAGACAACTGCAGCTGTAGGAGTGCCGGAAAAAGGAGCTGTGATTTTCCTTGCTCACCTTTCTAAGGGCCAGAACTGCTTCTTCTTCCATTTCCAGGCCACAATCCGGGTCTCCTGCCGGGATAAATCAGTGCTAATTCACTCAGGCTGGAGAGAACAAGGAGGTAAAAATGAGCAGGGGCTCCCAAGCTCCATAGTCTGACTTAGAAAGCCACCAAAACTGGCAACATAGAAAACTATGCTCTTGCCATGGTGTTTTCCATTTATAAGATCACTTTTTGACTTCAAAGAAAAAGAGAATGCTCTGGTAAAGTAAGAATTATCCTAAAAATCACAGTTTATGATACACACTCCATGCAAAGGAAGTTTGGCTTTGGGGTTTGCTGGAAAGAACAAGAAAATACCAATTTCTTTAGCAAATGTTTCTCTCAACAAAGAAGTCAGCAGGAAAATGCCAGTTCCACTGCCCTCATCTTTTGTTGACGTGCCTTCTGCTGGTGCTTCAACACCATCTTCTCTTTGTGCTCTTTTCTTTTTACCTTCCTTCTCCTCTTCACTTCCTTTCTGTTTTCTGTGGGTTTTCACCTTTCCCTCTCCCCTCACCCAGCTTTCATGGATGCTCACACAGCACAAAACATCCAGGCAAGCGCTTCTGATCATGTTTTTCCCACCAGGACCTCCAAAGCCAGAGAGCCAACGAAGACTGCATCTGCTTTCCATCACACCTGCCAGGCAGGGCTTAGATCTCTTCCAGTTTAAGCCATGTTGGTGCATTAAATATATCCAACCAGATTAAAACCATGTTCAAACAATGCTCACACATGACCCAACGGATTGGAGTTCAAAGGAGCTTGTTCAGGGCGACGGCCTGAGATTGCACAGCCCAAAGCTCTTTGAGAGGATGCCTTGGGCCTCTTGGACGGATGGACAGGACTGAAACTGCAGTTTTTATTTGGCATTTGCTGGCTCATGTCGACCACTGAGGGGATGTCAAACACATGGCCAAGATCCTCTCTTGTGCTCTGGATGGATGGGTTTGGTAGCAGGGTTCAGCTACTGCAGGAACACAGAGCTGCCCTGGTTGGATGGGGGCACCCGTAATGGTGGGAATGGCCAGCCCCAGGAGATAATGTCAGTCTGGAAATCGTCTAAACTAAATACAGAAGACACTGTGCAAAACAGCAGATGCAAAGGCCATGGGACTTGGGGAGAGTCATGCAAGAGGGCTCAAATCCCTTAAATCCAGCTGGCCAGAGGTCACCTCTGAGAGGAGCTGGAAAATCCCATTCTCAGTGGGTGTACGAAGCCTGTTTTCCCTGGGCACAAAGCAGAAGTGTAAAGTCTCTGGTTCACTTATTTGGGAGCCCAGAAGATGCCCCATATCCATCAAAATCAACACGACCTGTCAGCCGGGAACTTGGGGCACACAAGGGAGAGCTGCCAAGATGGGTCAGACACAAGGACTCCAGCACTTGGGCAAAGCAGCATTTTAAAGCACATCTTCACCACACAGTAATCAGTTAAAAAAGCCATTGTTTCATCATTTTGCTTTAAAAGAGCAACTTTAAGCCGACAGCTGGTCATTTTGCAACTCTGTTGACAATGATTTTCCAACCTCATGTCCATTCCTGCTGACGTTGGTGGAGTTATATCACCTGGAAATGTGCTCCAAATGTGTGCTGAGCAGCACTGTTTACTGAGGAGTTTTAATCCTCCATTTACAGCTCCCCTCATGCTACACTGAAATCAGCAGAGGCATCTGCAGAGAGAAGTAGAAAGCCTCTGTGAGTGGAAGGGGAAGGAGCTTTGAATCATTGCATGCTGGAAATCTTCTCTCATCTGTTTGTTCCTGGGCCTGACATCTCCGAAGAAAAAGAGAAAGAACAACCAACCACTTTCCAGACTCCAAGAAGGGTCTGAAAGGTTAATCCTGGCACAACTTTACCATCAGCCCTTCTGGAAGCTGTATCCCCACCAGAAAACTTTATCTTTGGTTGGGTCCATTATCTTTGGTTGCATTGGAGTGTCCCATGGTGCTACAGGGAAGGGTGAGGATTAGCCCCTGTGCTGTGTTTGTACCCTAAGTCCTTTTAATGGTGGGAGATAACGATCGTGTGATAATTGCCTCAGAGGAGGGAAAGATAAATGCTCCTGGTTTCTGTGCCATCGCTTGTACAGCTCCAGCCTTGTGCTGATGCCACTTGGGGAAAAACTCCCTTTGCCCTAAAAGCATTAAAAAGATGAATACAAAACACACAATACCTTTCTAGGGCAGCCCGTGGCTTCTCCTGATGAGGGTGTTTTGAGGCATTCCTTCTTATCATGCAGTTAGAGTTTTAGGGAGGCTCGGCATGTGGTGATGGCTTCAGCAAACGGTGGCATCTCCGCTGAGTTTGGCCTGGGAACTCTGAGTGTTTTGGGTGAAACATGGTGTTGTTTCAAAGCTAGAGCTCTGTTTAGAAGGGTGATGGAGAAACGGAGCTCTGCACCTTTTTACATCTGTTATTTTCTTTCTATGAAGTGTCCTAAGAGGCTCTTACTTCTTGATATCAAAAATATGCTTTTCCTTTTCCTGATAATTCGGAGTAAGAGCTCTTTGTTGAAGCCAAGTGTTACCCTTCCTGCGTGCCAAGGAAGCTGCTGCCATCATTAAGGACACACTTGCAGGAATCCAGGCAAAGAGGAAAAAAACATAGAGATTCTTCTTCTGTTTTAAACCCCCTTTCTTCTCTCTGCCACCTCTGCCTCCTTCCTCTGTTTCTTCTCTTCCGTGGAGCAGTTGGTTGTGAGCAGGGTTCAACTTTTCATTTTCAAATTGAACTTTTCTTTTAGAAGCAGAAATTTTCAATCTCAAAAAAGGCAGTTTTAGGAAAATGGCACCAAAAAAAACCCCCCCAAAATCCATGTTATCAGTGACAAATAATGGTAGAAAACCAAGTTATGGGCAGCCCACTCATGGCCCCACTTCTCTGCAATGACAATATGCAACCATCCTTGTCGGGTTTATTTTTTGGGGTTGGTTATTTTCTCTTCCTCTTCCTTGATGTCAAGGGGCCTTCTAATGGTGTGAGCACCACAAAGTGCCCATAGAAGTGAGGTCCCCCCATGCGGACTCCTGGAGCTTCTCCAGCAATGTGATAACCTGAACTTCCCAAGGGAGACAGGAGCAAACATCAAAGTTACAGGGATTTGGGGCTGGTGCACAGAAGCCAGGGGCTGGTTTCCCCAAGCAAATCTCCAGTTTGAACGGGAGAGGTTAATGTGGCCATTTGTAGATGGGAGCAGAGATGAGACATGTTGGAAGGGGAGAGGAGGAGGGACCCAAAATTGCTTTTGATCCCTCTCTGCCATTCCCCCGAAAGCCACCATGTGCCCAGCACCTGATAAACTCTATTTATAAACCTGGAGGAGGAGAAGGGAGGCCATAAATCTTCTTGCTTTCCTTTTCTCTATGGACTGAGAGGAAAATTAAAACCACGTGTTTGATTTCCCAGGGATGCACTGTCCTCTTGTCCAAGCACAGATGTGACCGTGGGGACCTGCTTGTCCTTACCTGATGACACCTGAATAAGTCCGGAGGTGAAGTCCCCACCATTTCATCCAGGTGAGACATTGCCTCATAAAACCAGTGGGGAAGAAATTTTACTGACATTTTGGGGCAGTTTCATGTAAAAAACCCGAGAGTCCAGGGTCATAAACTTCGCTGCTGCACCTTCACCTCCATGGCCCCTCTGAGGACCATATCCCCTCATGTCATTACCAAAGCCATTTTCTTGGAAAGCAGAAAGCTGATTGCTTTTGGTAGGGAGCCAAACCCTTCATTTTACCAGGTAGGAACCACAGAGCTTCCAACAGGCTCATGGAAGGTGCAGTGGAGTTTCTCTGATGACTAATAAGGGGTTGAGCTTGTGCTGCAGCCTGGCGCCTCTACACTCATAACAAATATAGTTGCTGGACTCAATTCTGGGTGTAAAGGTGGATGCCAAACAGGCAATAAACTCACATAACATCAGGCTCACTGATGGGATGTACTGCAGCTTGCTGAAGAAAGGATGCCCCACTAACGCAGCGTTATCTGATGAGGAAAGCTGCAGGAGCAACAGGTCAAAGGCCAGTGTCACCAAATACGACCCACACAGATGACCTCGCACAGGGGTGAGGAGCACATCCAGACACCAAAACTCATCATGAGGGCACTGGAAGCAGCAACAGGGGAGATGGGGAGGGACCGATGCTCCCTCTGCCTGTCCCCACTGAGTGAGCCAGGGTGAAAGGGGAGATGTGTTGGGCAGAGCCAGTGACCCAAAAGGCCAAGGGAGAAGTAGGACCAGATGTTAAACAGAAGCTCAGTGTTGCTGTGGCCAGCAGGAGCCTGCCCCGGAGGAAATGACCCTGCGTAAGATGCATTGTCACCAACCTTTCTTAAGGTGAGGTGGCAGCTAACTGATTGGGATGGGCTGCCCAGGGGCAGCAGCTGCTAAAAATACCAGGAGGCAGAAAAACTGGCTGCTCCTGGCCCTGCGAAAATGGTGCCATTGGGAATTTGCTGTGTGGCTTGCATGGCAATGGAGATAGGACTTACTCCTAGTTTTTTGGGGTCTTTTTCCCATTATTCCATCCTTTCCACTGGTGCTGGACCTAAAATGCAAAGCTTTGGAAACTCTTCTGCTAAAATAACTCACAGAGAAGTGCTTTTTGAGATTGCTTTTAAGGTTGGGGAAACTGAGGCACGGAGCAGGGATGGATATCACCCTCCCCTTCATATCCTGGGAAGGGCATAAGGCATTTCATGCAAGCTTTCATGCAATCCTGGCCAAAATAAAAGCTGCTGCCTGGCTCCTTATAGACACGTGTGCTGCCCAAATTAGTTTGCATCCCCTTTCTCTTTGCTGGAGGGAAAGTAAATAAATCAAACAAACCAAGTCACCAAAACCCCTCCTAAAAACCCAGGTTCTCACGGCCAGCAGTGAGTGGCCAGCAGCAAAAAGACTCCCCATGGTGCTTGCCTTGGAAAAACCTGGGGGTTTTATCCGGGTAGGATAACGGGAGCATAAAAAGGGCTTATTTCAAAGCCACAAGTGCCACGATGAGAGAGGGGTGCCAGAGAAACGAATCCAGCGTGGTGAGTGGGATGTGCCGGCAACGGTGCCAATGCTTTGGCTACACATATGGGCATCAGGCTTGTGAGAAGCACGTTTTCAGGATGCAGTTGGGCTTGGGCACAGAATTGGGTAAAGCAGCAAAAGGAAAAGAAGGAGTAAAGCTAAAATATCCTCCAGCACCATCCAAGTGTTCCCTGAGCCTCCCGGGCAGGGCTGCAATAACTCAGTCAATAGGAGTGGGATTTGAAGCACTGGGAAAAGCAGTGTCTGAAGTTTCCAGAAACATCCCACAGCACCTGCGTAATATTTTTCCTTGCTGCCGTCCCCCTAATTGAATCCATCTGGGATGCAGGATCTCTTTCAACGCCGCAGCGCGTGGGCAGCAGCCATCGGGCTTTGCCCCATATTTTCTCACAGATCACAGATAAACATGACCCCTTCTCTTGGAGAGGCTCTGAGATACTCAAATCCATGGTGTTATTCTTAAGGGGCTTTCAATGGGGCCTTTAAGGAAGAAGTTCCTATAAACCAGCTAGTTTTCATTCTCTTTTTGTCCTATTTTTGGGAAAGCAGGGATGATGGTGAAGGGGAAAAGGAGGGGGCAATCACAGCTTTTGTTTTCCCCCAGGAGCATCACTGGGGGATACAGGCACTCGCTGCCAACTCCTGTGCCTGGCTGCATGCCTCAGTTTCCCTGTTTTGCTTGCTTAAACTTCATGCCCGGGATTGCTTTGCCAACAAATCAATGTTTAAAGTAACATATTCACATGCCAACCCCAGGAGTGATGTTCCCTCCATCAGACCGGCATCAAACTAGCAGGAATTCAAAGAGAAAATGTTCCCACTACACACCTAAACCTCTGCTACAAGGGTAACTCCTATAAGATGAGGGACCA
The DNA here is from genome assembly GCF_963264785.1 of Psittacula echo. Taxonomy (NCBI): domain Eukaryota; kingdom Metazoa; phylum Chordata; class Aves; order Psittaciformes; family Psittacidae; genus Psittacula; species Psittacula echo. The sequence continues at coordinate 4,363,821 of NC_137754.1, forward strand.
GGGCAGGGGGGTTATGATGTTTGGAGTTCAGCGTCACCCCAGGGATCAGCAGGAGGCTGGGATTGTCATCACATTTTTTAGTATTTCCATAAAACATCCAAGTTTTCTTCTGGTGGAAAAAGTGCAGCGATGGAGGATGGCTGTTTCGAGGGTCTTTTCTTCTTGGTTTCAATTTTCTTTGCAAGGATGTCGAGCCCTGATTCTCCAAGACACCCCAAGTGACTCCAGATGCTTACAGATACCAACTTGAAAACAATCCTTTTGCTTGTTGGTACCACCTGATAAAACTGTGGAGAGATTTATCTCCTCATGGAGAGCCCCTGTCAATCGATTCCTAAATGCTGGGGAGAGATCATTTAGCTGCCATTGCAGCTCAGCCTCATTAAGAGCTCATCTCTCCTAAGTGCTTGTATGGTCCTTGCGACTGCAATTAGTCTCATGGGGATCTTTCGCTGAGTTCATCCCTTATAACACAGCTGGAGAAGGGGGAAAGATCCAAATGTGAGATGCCCAGGAACAGAGAAGGGTTGGGAGCAAGGATAGGGGGAAAGATCCAAATGTGAGATGCCCAGGGATGGAGAAAGGTGGGGATCAAGGATTTATGCCCAGTCCCTGAGTGGCATCTCTCTTTCTCATTGCAAAAGGGTTGGGATGAGATGCTTTAAAGTCAAGCACCTGAGGTGATGGGACTCATGGAGGTCTCATAGGAAGCTGCAGCTCTGATGCCACCTCAACACCCTTTGCTCCAGGGTGCCATGAAACCCCTACCAACCGGATCCTAGGAAGCTTTTCTCTGCCTCAAGGTCCCCCTAGTCCAGCTAAACTTTGTGTAGGGAATGGAAGGGACAGTCAGGGAGGGAGGTAGAAGAGGGAGGAAGAGGAGGGAGGATCAGGGCCAGCAGATCGCTGAGGTTTCTGCTGTTGTTGTTTCTATTTTTACCCCCTTTATGTTTATCCAATTTCAAAATTCCACTGAATAAAAAAAAAACCCCAAGCAGGAGCCCTGCCTGGAATTTCTTTCATGCCCCGTTCTCAGCCTGCGTGCGTATTTCCCAACGCGTCGTCAAGGGTTGCATTGACTCAGCGGGGACAAGAGCCAGCTCTGGTTTCTATTACCAGTGATTAATGCCAGGGAACATGTTCAGACTCCCAGGGCTTACACGCTGCTCAGGGACTCGGGGGATTTTTGGTACCAGCACTGGTAAAACCCTTCATTCCTGCAGGGCAGTTGAGTTCACGTTACCCACAGGCGTTTGGAAGTTGCCTCCCCAGGAGGGTGAGAGCAGGGCACCCTGAGACCTGCTTTTGCTGCTCTCCAAGGAGGATTTCTCCATGCTCAGGTCGTGGTTTCTTCCATGGGAAGAATACAGGGATGAATAGGTAAGAGTTTTGTGATGGCAATCACAGAATGAAGTGAATCGAAGCAGTGTTCTCCTTGCCTGAGTCCTGGGGACATCCAGAAAGCCAACTCCAGGTCCAGCATCCCCCTCACCCCCAGAAGATCTCAGCTAAAACATGTTTTGGTTTAATTTGGTTCCTCTCCACCCCCAGAAAATTGTCATTTTTTTCAGCTAAAATTCAAACTTTACCCAGTTTACTCCCACACAGTGAGTGTTTCTGTGGAGGTCTGCGTTGATTCCTCCCCCTCTTTAGTAACTTCAGTCCCAGAATTTCTATGGGAAACAGACAAAAAAAATCCTACCAATTTATCAGAAATCCCATTTTCCACCTAGAAAATTGTCTCAAGGGATTATTTCCTTTTCCAGGAATGCGAATTATGCCCATTTTCAGGCTTTGCTTTCATTCAGCAATCCAAGTGACCAAAAAGCTGGCAGATACATGGGCCTGCAGGGTAGACATGTCCTAGGACATCCTAGAGCATCCGGCACAGAAGAGGAGAGCAAGCTGGGGCTGTGTTGGCCCATTCAATTCTGCTTGAGGTCATGGTTCCTTGTGTTCATCCTCCATTCCTGGAAAGCAGATGGATATTGTCTTCTCCATCCTGACTTTCAAGCCAGGCTTCTTGCTTCCCAGCCCAGCCCATGCTCTCCTGCGTACAGCCTGAGCAACCAACCCAACCCCAGCTTTGCTCTGCTGGTGATGGGGATGAAGAGCCAACATTGCCTCCTCCAAACCATGCTCCTAAATAATAACGCACACACGGAGCCGCTGACTTCCTGCTGACTTCGGCGAGACCTTTTGTCTGCTTCCCCCCGTGTCCTTCATGGGGAGAGAGAAAGTGGTGGGAAAGTTATTTCCCAGGGCACCCAGCTGGCTGCAGCAGCATCTTCAGGCTTGGAACAATGCTTGGAAGGGAAGATGGGAAAATAATAGACTGGGATGACGGTGTACGGACTCATCCAAGCAGCAGCAGAGCATAGTTTGTGGTGGAAATGTCCTACAGTTATTTCCTACAGAAATCTGGTTTAGGTTAGGCAGCCTTGTAGCAGGCCGAGATCTTCACAACTCCCAGTCCATTTGCTGGACTTTTATTCATTTACTACCAGCTTTCCTGCTACAGGATTTGCTTTTCCTAAAGGAGATCTATTGGCCTCCTCCCTGGCTGTTTTTCCAAGGGATGTTCCCCAAAATGCATCTGCTAGAGCCCAGGATTTCACCTACAGGAGGACATCATAAGACTCCTCATCAGGATACACAGGGCTGGAGTCCTTCAAGACTTTGCTCTTACCATTCATCAAATCCTTGTGTTCAGGTTTCAAGAACAAGTCACGGATTTGCTAGGAATTTTGGTGGCTAAAGTTGGGTGAGATGAAGCCCAGACCACATTCATCATCTATAAGCACACATGGGAAGACACCAGCAAGTTTTCCCATTGCATCTTATGTTGCTAAGCTTATACCCACCTCTCCGTAGCTCCATTCCGTACTCGTAACACCAGGGCCTAAGTGTTGCATCCTCTCATTTGAATGGCTGTAAGCAGCCTTGCTTTTCCCAGACCACGTCATCCGTGCTCTCTGAGAAGCCGTCCTCTTCGAAGCATCTGGAAGCTGAGTGCACAGAAGTTGGTCTGTCAAAAACCACAAGTCATTCTTATCCACCACCAGAAACTTCTGTGTTTATTTCTGTAGTTACAGCAACCCAAAATGAAGATCTCCATGGCTTAAAAAGAATGTCTGAGAAAACTGTTGCCTCTGAAAGACAGACTGGGTAAAGAAAGGATGTCCTCAGCAAAGAGAAAAGGATGCACACAATGCAGGGCTGGAGGACCACCACCTGTGCTCTGTGCTCCTCATTCTGGTCATGATCAAGGCAAGATCTGGGGCTATGTTCTTCACATTCTTCTTCTATTCACTCTCCTGAACCAATCCAACCCTTGTCCACAATGGGTCATCTCCATGCAGGCACTCGGGGAGCGAGGACCGCTTGCAGATTCATGCACACCAGGCAGTGAGTGCATACCAGCCCACGACTGATCTGTATCAGCGTTGTTTGTGTGGTTAAGCAAGTTTGAATCACAAACCATATTGTTTATTAAACTAATTTAGCTGAAATGTGCAACTTCTGGAAGCAGCTTGGCTCTGCTTTGTTTCCCCTGGTCCTATGAGCCCCGGTGCTCACGGTGGGGGAATCGAACACTCCAGCTGCCGAGATTTCTAAATCCACAATAAAACTTCATTCGTTCAGTTTCTGTTTATCATTTCCATAAGCCATCCCTGTAGGAATTGCACATTCCTCATCACTAATTTTAACACAGAAGGATTGCACAGATCCCCACGCTGTCATCAGGAGTGCTCCTGTGGAAACCACACCATGTTTGCCTGCCAGTTTGTTGTATGTGCACCAAGGTGGCTCTTCCAGAGACTTGCCAATGGCTTTTTGTTGAGTTCTTGGGCCTGCCTTGGGTTTTTTTCCTCTTTGCTGACGGGTGAGCAAGCAGTTGGTATGGCCTTGCTGGTCTTGAGGCTGCCAGTGACTCACAGTGACCATGGCTCCAGGATTTTCCCTGCCCTTGTCTGGTTGCAACCACCCTTTTGGGTTCAGGTTGTGAGGTTTTGGAGAGGGGTTCGTGCTGGTTGGTGCAGCCCTAGGTGGTTGGGAAGAAAAAGATGGAAAATCCCATTTTGCTATTGCTCCAACTTCACAAATATAGAATCACAACATGCTTCCTATTGGCACTGAGGTATGTTTTCCAGCTCAAAATAAGATTTGGTTGCAAAAACTCTCCTAAAACTCATGTGCATATCCCAGGCTTGTCAGCATCTCTGCCTCAGAAGGCCGATGGGATCTCCACAAGGAGCTGCTGTGCCCTCTGCTAAAAGGCATTAATGTATTTCTTTGAGCTAGCGCAAGTATTTGGGAGCAGGAGAAGCAAAAGAGTCCCCCCCCAGTTCCATTTAAGCCACAACAGCCATGAGCAACCCCCTCCAGTGATTAACAAACCTCACTGCTAAATACAGCTTCCTCATTTCCACTTTCAATGTGTTCACTGCCCAGATTTTGCCTCCGGATCCCTCAGCCCTCCGCTGCCAAGTGTCTTTTCCCATGGAGGGAGGGAGTCTGCAAGCTGGATAAGCCCTTTCCTACCCATAGGGAAAGAAGTGAAGCTCCCGGAGCCTCATTCCAATCATTTTCCTTGCTCTGCCCTGAACTGCAGCCAATTCTGCAGCTCTCCCACTCTGGCTGTAAATATTGGTGCTGCTGGAGCCCAAAAGCTGTCGCACTGTGGGGATGATCCTTGCTGCTCCTAGTTCACATTCCCCTGCTTATTCACCCCAAAATCACATTCACATACTGGCAGTGCCATGAGACCAAGCACTCTTTTTCGGTTGTTAACCTTATTTCCCTATGGGACAAGGATGCATGGACATTAAAATTGAGGACAGGACTTACCAAACCCCATGGCAGCATCAAGCAAAATCTCATACAGCAACAAAATCTTCCCCCAAATCATCATTTCTATAACATCATCAGCTGGGTTGCACTTCCTTAGATGCTGAATTGAATTACTCAGCCAGCACAGAATGCCCATTGATGCCCTTTGCAAAGGCACCCAAGGGTGCTGGGAGTCACGGGGGGCTGCTGGGCAACTGAAATCACTGCAGGAGCTGCTGGCACCGGAACAGACTAGACACCGTAGGATCTAAACCCTTTGGCACATTGCAGCCAAGAGCTTGGCACTACCTTTAAATAGGTCAACAGTGACAGAGATACCCAAATTCGACTGGGAAATGGGCTCTAGGATTTAGATTGACATAGATTGACAAGTAAGGGCATAAATCAGTGTGCATCCATTGGATTGTACTGCCTGCATCACCCAAGGATGGTGGTAAAGTCACGCCATTTGAGACCTTCCCCTTTATTAATACCCATTATGTGGGTATTATCATGTGGATCCTTGGATGCACAAGTCACGCAGCCCAGCAAGTGCCACTCACTTGCCTTTACTTATTTATTTTGCATTTCATCCCCTCTTTCTCCTCTTTCCCTTGCTGGCACGAAGCCCTCAGCTCCTATTTTTGTCAGTGGGGATTGGCTCTGCCATGAAAGCCACTACAGGGACCTCACAGGAGCAACACCACAACCCCAAAGAAGGGGAAAGGGAAAAATAAACACACAGATTACTCTGTGCCAGCCAGGCCGGGGGCTGCTCTCACAGGGAGGGAAAAGCCAAAGCAGGGACGTGCCAGCAGCAAACCCCTTTCCTGTCACCAAATCTCCCTACCTGATTTCCCCTCCTCTAAAAGAAATCTCTTCCTCTGCCAGGGTTTGAGCTCAGCAGCACATTGCTCCCCCCTCCATCCCTCCCAGCTGCCTGCAAACCCCAGCACTGCTCAGGTTTGGGCTTAGGGCCCTGGGCACGCTGGTGGTCTGCACCAAGTCAACATGCTACATGGCTCTGGCTTGTCATTTCCAGCTGGTAAATGTCATTATTCAAAGCTGGAAATAAATGGCACTGTTACTACGATGCCTTTTCCACGGTGCCAGGGCTGGAGCAGGAGAAGAAGGGAGGGAGGGGGCCAGGAATAACCCCAGGCAGAAAGAAATAGTGGGTTTGGAATGCCAGGAGAGTTGAAGAAGGAGTGGAGGAATATGAAGGGAACATCAAGGGCAATTCAAGCTGGGAGGGGGGAATTAGGACATCCCAGTTTAACTTCATGCAAAGACAGTGCTGTCTTAAGGACTAAATAAGCTCAGACCAGCATGATCAGGGCTGAGAGTGTCCTGCTCCCACCCTAAACCCCAAAAGGATGCTGCAAAGCAGCAGGGGGATGCAGCATCTCAGAGAGCATCCCTACCCCAGGGATGCAGCACTGGGGAGCATCCTTGTCCCTGTGCTCTCTAGGAGGCAGCTGGGCGCTGGCAGGCACACGGACCCCCCCGGCAGCTGGTTTTTGGCCGTGGCTGTTGCTGTGCAGCCTGGCACAATAGCTCATTGTGGGGCCGGCTTTCAAGCGAGGCCAGGGAACGGCAGCGCTCGGCGGCGCGGGGGAAAGGCCGCTGGAGGAGCCGGGAAGTTGCTGTTGGATGGCGTTCAGAGGCCCCGGCGCAGCGGGAGGGAACCGGCCGCGGAAAGCAAACAGAGCGCGGGGTGGAAAGTGCTGACTCTGAAAGGCGTCCCTGGCATCCCCGGCACCGCCACGGCCGGTGAAATAGAGCCCAGGGGTCTAAATTCCTTCCAATAGCCCTAAATCTCCAGTTATTCTGGGGTAAGGTCTCCAGCAAGCATGAACAGCGTGTGTGCATCCCTGTGTGTGCTCCAAATCGCCAAGGAAGGAGCAAAGCTCATCCCCTTGCTGCCGCAGCATCCCTCACACCTCTCCTTCTCCCTTTCCCTGTATTCTCCTCCCTGCAGTCCTGCGTCCAGCTCTGGGGCAACAACACAAGAGCAAATTGGGGCTGCTGGAGCAAGCACAGAGGAGATGCCCCAAGGGCTTGGAGCAACCTGCTCTAGTGGAAGGTGTGTCTGCCCATGGCAGGGGGTTGGAATTAGTTGAGCTTTAAGATCCCTTCAACCAAAACCCATCTGTCATTCTATGAGTCTATATTCACATCTCTCCTCTTTCACCACCTCCTTCCACATCTCTTGTTCTATCTCGAAGATTTCTAGAGAGCCCTTCCCTTAGTTTAGGCTTCAGTAATTTCGGTTCCTGTTTCAATCTCTATTTCCCTCCAGCGCCAGTTTAGACATCTCATTTCAAGACACTGACCTAAAAAAGACTCATTTGCTCTCTGGCCTCTATTTAGAGCAGCAGTTCTCAGCACATGCAGCTGCTTTCAAGCATGCAAAGCCCCCTCCATCCTGCAGGCACCAGCCCTGGTTCTGGGGATTCACTGCATCCTCCTGCACTGTGCTGCTGGATGCCCACATCCCTGAACGCATACATGCCAGAGCCTGGAAGACCCTGCTTGCTGCTCTTTCTTTAAATCCCATGCCTGAGCAATGACAGGACAAGGGGGAATGGCTTTAAATTGACAGAGGGGAGATTTGATTTAGATATTAGAAAGAAATTCTTTACTGTAAGGTTCGTGAGGCGCTGGCACAGGGTGCCCAGAGAAGCTGTGGCTGCCCCATCCCTGGCAGTGTTCAAGGCCAGGTTGGACACAGGGGCTCTGAGCAACCTGTTCTAGTGGAAGGTGTCCCTTGGCAGGGGCTTGGAACTGGATAAGCTTTAAGGTCACTTCCAACCCAAACCATTCTATGATCAAGGGTGAGCATCTGCCTTGCCTCGGGGCTGTTAGCTGCTGGCCACCATTTCCTCAGTGGATACCCCAGGTGCACAGGGGCTTCCCCAGCCAGTATTTTTAGTGCCAGCATTAAATCAATCGCCTGCAGTTGCTGGGGGCTGCACAGAGACTTGAAAGCAGCGGATGGGAACGGAGCTGCTCTTGCTGTTTGTTTACCCAGGGTGGCCGGGCTCTGTCTGGCTCAGCGCCTCCAGCTGTGATTAAAAGAGCTACGGCAAGATCAAGGTCCTGGCAACAGAGGCGAAGGCAAGATCCGCTCCTGCTTGTTGCTCCCTGTCTCCAAGCTGAATACGGAGCAGGGCATCTCTGGGGTATTCCCTGTTTTGGGGTCTCACCTGCCTCTCTGATGGACCTTGGTGCTATTAAGCTTAGGGTATGCTGAGCATTCAAAACTCAGTAGCATCCCAGGCCCACACTGAAGCATCACGATGCTTCTCCACCCCTCATCCTTCCCCAAGACCTCTCGCTTCCTGCATGGCTGCAAGCTGAGCGACTATAAATGGAGTTATTATAAATATTCCTTACCCTGGATTCATCCGTTGCATCCTCTCCATGTCGATGACCTGACGTCCCTTCTTGGTATTCCACGAATCTTGAGTGCTTTGTCTTCGTGCCGATTCAAGCAAACAAGCATCAGTGATGATGTCCTCTGGGAATTCCCCATCACACAAACTCGCCGGCCCTATGAGTAAGCGTTGGCTCCTGGACCATGAACCTCCCAAGATGCTTCATTTATCAGACCTACATGTTAATAGGCTCCAATCAATCCTGGTTTGATGAGGGATACCTGAGCTAGGGTAACAGCACTGGAAAAAACAATGTATAAAAATGTATCTTTCAAAGATCTGAAGCACAATGGTCTGATTTGCTTTAGTGGGAGCCCAGAGGTGTATTTCTCCTCTTGACAGGCCACAGCCCAAGGTCTCAAGTAGAAAAGCAGATGCCCAAGAGCACCTTCACAGCAAGGGTGAGCTGGTGGCTTTGCAAGTTGGCTGCGCCTATTTCGCAACAGGCTGCTGAAGAAATTACAACTAGAAGTCATTTTGGGTGGCAAATCACAGACAGCCCGAGTTCCCGGTGACGAGCTGGGATGAAAGCCCATTTTGAAACCCTGGAATTGCCCCTGGGATGGCAATGAGGATTGGTGATGGTCCTCAAGGAGCTGGAGAGGATAACCCAAAGCGAGAGGGAGCTGGTGTCATGCAGCATCTTCTATGCCCACCCAGAGGCCATGACTCCAGCCAAACCCTTATTTCCTATAACCACACAATAATAATGCAAAAAAAAAAAAAACCGAGAACTTGCTGGGATTCACAAGATATTGCATTGCTTTTCCCCCTTTCTCCCTGAATTCCAAGAGCAAAGGCAACGAAGCATCACACCGACACGGCGGGTTAGGAATTATTCTTCTTTTTAATTTCACATGGTTTAAAATACGATATGAAATAAGGCTACAGTATATAAAAAACTCTCCAGCAAAATGATGTGCCAGCATCAGCAATTAAAACAAAACCAATCCCCTCCTTCTTTAAGGGTTCAATGGAGGAGGGACTTCTTTTTGCATCCTTTAAAAAAACAAAACAGAACACAACACAACGCACGGACACACACACACACACATCGCTACATCTCTAAGCTACCTCAGCTCAGTTTGTTTTAAAAAGCACCTGCTTTTTCCTTGGTTTTTTATCTATTTTTTTTTTTTAATCTGGCTTTTAAAGTTTTTTTTTTTCCACTTTTAAAAAATATAAATTATATGAAAATACAAGTTGGAAAATAGTTGAACAGCACAATATAACAATCTCTTCTTTTTCTTCTTCTTCTATCAGCTTAAAAAGAAAATCCCAAGTGTAAAAACAAAATTAAACAAAAAAAAAACCCAACCCACTTTTTTTGTTCTTTTTCTACTGAGGCAGATAATTCCTGGAGATATTCCATTATAACATATATGTATACATAGATTTATCATTTATTTAAACCTCTTTGGAATGTAGACAACAGCTCACGGATGTTATATAGACCCTACCAGAGAGCAGAGCACGCCAAGGCATCCCAATATTGTGACATTAAAAAGGAACAAGCAACCAAAGCCCTAAAGCCTTGCAGAAAACCCCTCCAGAAAAGCGAACACGAGAAGATGGACACGTTTCCCACAGCATCCAAATACTGGTGCTTAGTGGGACCATTCGTTCGGAGGAGGTTGGTTTGGGAAGATGTGAGAAGGTTCAGTCGTACGGTATCTTCTATTTCTTGCCCTGTTTGGCTATTTTTCCCACCAAAAGCACCTGAGACATTCCAAAACAAGACATAATTACCCAATTCCAAAAGCCATGTGTATCTGGCTGAGGGTGAAACTTAACCCCATGCGGAGAATCCAGCACAGGAGTAAGCCGTGTTCCCAGCAGATCTCCATTGTCCCTCTCAAACCCATCCGGTCCAGCATGTGTAAGTGGATTAACCAACTCTTCACGGCCTTGAGGAACAGGAGGTCAGAAGGTTTAGGGTCCCGCACATCTGGGTCAGCACATCCCTCGCCAAAAGCCAAAAAGCAGAAAGATACAAATAAAAACAGAAACAGCAACAAATCTGCAAAGTTCCAGTGTATAAACAGCACACAGCCCTCTCTGGGATGGTCTCTAGAATGGGAATAAAATGCAAAGGAAAATAGGAAACGATGAACCTGACGTCCCTAGGACTGTACTGCGCTTTTGCTGCACACAGCCTGCGAGCTGGGATGGCAAAAGGCCAGGAGAAGAGCCAGCCAGGAGCTACTCCCAAAAAACCAGATCTGCTTTCCATACTTCACCCTTTCTAACCTCTAAATCAGCTGCCCCAAAATACTGGCAGCACACAGGTTCAGCTTGGAAACCTGGAAAACCTAAGCACAGTGGAGCGGAAGAGAGATTTAGCCTGGCAGGAGGATGGGGTTGGTACCTGAATTCCTATCAGAAGGAAGTTTTATCCCTGTTTTCTTCTTGAAAAAGGCACTTCAATTGCAGCAGAGCAGCCAAGCAAGGCAGGAGACATGTCCTGGGAGGCAGCATAGTGCCAAGGGCAGGAGACAGCCCCTTTCTAAGGGTCTTGGGGGCTCTTTCAAAGCACTGAGTAAGCTAAGCAACAGGACACCTACAAACCCCCATCTGATCGCTGAAAATCCATACAGTGTCCTGTTGGGATGCCCTTGCACTACACCTCCCCTCCACACTTCCATGCTGCCACTTCTGCTTGACTTCCTTTTCAGCCTTGGCTCTGCAGCAGAGCTCTGCCCAGGGCCTCATCCATGATACTGATTTTCCTTCCTTCCTCCTATCCAGCTTGACCAAGCTGCTTTCTCCCATCCTGCCTGCCAGAGGAGACTGATTCCCCAGCGGGCATCATTTCTTTGCTCCTTTGGTGCATGCTTCTTTCACCTTCCCTTCATCCCCTTTTCCTTCCTTTCTATCCATCCAACCCTTTTCTTTCCCTGCACTCAGTGGGACAATGCACAGTCCCATCAGCTAACAGCATAACTAATAGCCTCCCTTACCTAAACCACCACCTTCTTCCATCCTGGGCTGGAGCTCCTTTGTGGCCCACTCATTTCCTCTCCACCATCACCTTTTTATATAAGCATGCAGCAGTTTTGGGGATGACTTGCCCCAAAATGGCCAACTGGGGATATAGAGGTACCCCTCTAAGCATCTCCTTGGGATTAAGCTCCTCATCCAACGCTGCCGCTGTACAGAAGGTTTAGGTGCCTGTGTATTTTGTCTCCTTGCAGGCAGGGTTGTTTCCTGCCAAGCTGATGCATCAGCCTGTATCCGGCAGGCATATCCCAACGAGCATCTCCCGGAAGTCTTTCCCCACCTCGCTCCCAGCTTCCCTCTCACAGTGCCTCCATAATGAACACAACTCCCTAAAACACACAGACAGACAGACAACACATAAAGAAGGTACTTTTGGTTCAAACACTTAATACTGTCTTTAAAAAGAAAATGCCCAGTGGCTCTCAAGGGAGAAAGATCCCATTCGGAAGCCAGATCCGCATGGATCCAGCTCCACGGTTGTATCTGGATATGGAAAAGCTCACTGCCTGATCCTCTAACTCACATCTAGCCCCCGGTGACAGCGGTCAGCATCATCCCAAGAAGTGCTTGGTGCACTTCTCATCATTCACCCCAATCGGTTCATGTTAATCACACCCTGCCAGCGGCTGCAGGATCAGGCTTCCAAAGAGCAGTAAAGAACCTATTTTTACGGACAATTTCCTTTCTGCATATGCCAGGCTGGTTAAGACACAGAATCATAGAATCCCAGACTGGTTTAGGTTGGAAAGGACCTTGAAGCTCATCCAGTTCCAACCCCCTGCCACAGGCAGGGACAACTTCCACTACAGCAGGTTGCTCCAAGCCCCTGTGTCCAGCCTGGCCTTGAACACTGCCAGGGATGGGGCAGCCACAGCTTCTCTCTGGGCAGCCTGTGCCAGTGTCACATACAGCAATAAAGATAAAAGCTGGTTGAAACAGGAAGGAAAACTTTGTTTTTCCAACTTTTTCCTGATTTTTATGCCTCAAATCAACTGATACATTTTCCATTTACGACATTGAAAACAAGGGCATTTTTTCCATTTTACCCTCCAAAAAAGAACAAATCAAATTTTCTGAAAGCACCAAGGTGTTCCTTGAGCAAAAAAAGTGGTCTGGAAAACACAAAGACGATGTTTTCTCTGCTAATTTCGCTAGGTTTTGTGCTCAAAACACAGCCATACAAAAAAGCCTCTTTGAAAAACAATCCCAAAAGTGGGAATTTCAACCAGCTTTATCAACAAGTGGCAGAGCAAAGCGTGTGGGGCTGGAGGTGAGAGCAGCACATCCAGCATGCATCATTAGGAGCCAGTTTGGAGTTCATTTTCCTTCACATATGATGCAGAGATGCCGAGTCATAGCGCTCCATTCCTCCAGTGGGGTCTACATAAACTCCTATTTTCATCTTTAACCTTTTCCTCACTGTGATAAAACTCTCTGCTGGCATAACAGAAACAGACACACACAATATTGCAATACTGAGACCATCTTAGAGCTTAAGACTATTTAAAAAGAAAAAAATACTGGCACAAAATTTAATAAAATAAAACTTTTAACAGATTCCTTAAAAAAAAAAAAAAAAAAAAAAAAAAAAGTCTTGATCCCTCCTAGCAAAAAAATTTTGTCCTTTGTAGAAAAGCAGACGACCGACAGAAAGGTGATGGCCAAGAACGGCAAAGAGTTCTTGGGGTTTTCCCATACTGCCCCTCCCCGAAGCAGGAATAGTCACCCACTTTGGTTTTCCCTCCCCACCCTCAAAGACAGATTCAAATCCTTGGGAATACTATCATTTCCTGAACTGCCTGCGTGCGAGTGACACAAAATCCAAAGGGATCCATTTGATCATGTTTCCTCTAAACAGCAAGGGATGGGGAGGGGTTTGTTGGGGTTTTTTAAGTGAGCTACATTTTTCTGGCTTTCTTAAAACTCAGAATTTCCCCCCCAAAAAAAGCCTTTCTTGGAGCTTCCAGGGGGAGAAAAAGCTCATCCTTCTCCGAACTAAACACAGTTTGCCTCTTCCGCCTCCCTCTCTCCCAACATCCTCAACGCATCAAATCTGAGTCGCTCTTTAAAAACAACAAAAAGAAATTAACAAATGACCAAAAGAACAGCAAAAATAAGAAAAAGAACCAACAGAAAAAGTCCCATCGACTCTTCAGAATGACACGGGGTGACCCTCCACCCCGGCCGGCCACCTTCACTCATCAGCATCTGGCTTGACGTCCAGCATGGCATGGAGCTCCTCGGGTGTGTAGCCCAGCAGGCTCTGCAGGTCGCAGACGAAGCGGTAGACGTAGCGTTTCCCAGCCGTCTTGTGGATGATGTTCTTGTCGTAGTAGTAGCGCAAGCCACGGCTCAGCTTCTCGTAGTTCATCTTGGGTTTGTTTTTCCTCTTGCCCCATCGCCTGGCCACCTGGGAGAGGGGAGAGGAGAGTCAAGGAGGGATGCGCATCACAGGGACCGGACACAAGAGAAGAGAGAGGAGTTCCCTCATCTTTAAGAAGATGGACACAGATGGGTCACAAGCATTAAGGTCTGGGGAAACCAACCTCCATGCAGTGGCAGAACACTGCAGAGGACTCTAGGAGGATGTGTAAGTCATCCTGGATCATAGAACCATGGAATGGTTTGGGTTGGAAGGGACCTTCAAGGACCATCTAGTTCAATCCTCCTGCAATGAGCAGGGACATCTTCAACTAGATCAGATTGCCCAGAACCACATCCGGCCTTGAATGACTCCAGCAATGGTGCATCTAAAACCTCTCTGGGCAAGCTGGTACAGTATTCACTCCCCAGAATCTGTGGGAAGTCTCCCTTCTCACCTGTACACATCCTTTTTGGCATTATAACTCTTCTCTGCCATGTTTCAGCTACTTCCCACTGATTTTGGGCACAAATTATGGCTTCCCAGGTATTAGTGCAGCCCAGTTTTCAGCTGGGATCTAATTCATTGGTTTCCCCTACACATACTCGAGACCATAACAATGTGACTGCCCAGATCTCAGCCCTGAAGGGAGGAGGGCAGGGTTATTCACACCAATATTTCAAAGGAATCTGGGCCGTGCACTCTATTCCAGGGCACTCTACCTCGTCTGGGTCAGAAAGTTTGAATTCCCAGCCATCACCCGTCCAGCTGATGAAGGACTGACAGGACTTGTCAGTGAGCAGTTCCAGCAGGAATTGCCACAGTTGGATGGGTCCACTGCCTAGAAAGACAAGAGAAATATGAGAAATTAACGCCACGAAAAGCACAGCTCCTTCTATCCCAGGGGGAGGGAAATATCACATCCAAACAGTACACACTGAAAAGAATAAAACGTACTATCATAAAGAAAATAATCAGCGACCACAGAGCAAGATGTGGGCTGAGATGACAGCTTGAGAGTTAAATCCTGCAGGTAAAAGAGCTTCCTATTTGCAGTAAGAGCTGAATATTCACGCACTGGAACGCTTCACTTTGAGTTACATAAATAGGATTACTTTTCTGGCATCCAAACAGCGAGCAGTCATTGTCTTGGCACAAGAGCACCCCGCCTCCTCCGTGCCAAAAAGCTGCTGGCCATCACATGAACTCCGGCAGACTCCTGCTTCCCGACCTTGACTCTTTGCTCTGTTGCTGTTCATCGAGATAAGGGGGAGGACACCCAGGTATGAAAATCATCTGGCCTCTTTCCAGGGCATGTTGCTGCAGGAACGGGCTGAGCTGGTGCACAAAGCTCAGTGCAGGGAAGGCAGGGGCTGGCTGGCTCTGCACATGGGTCTCACCAGCTCAGGACTGTTGCATCTCCCTGTCATGGTCTTAGCAAAGTCATAACAAACCTCCCTGCGGCTGCTGGTCTCTCTAATCCACTCGAAGTGGCCCATAGCATCCCGTATCACGTAGGTTCAACCTCTCCCTACACCACCACAGTCCCCGGGGTGCTAATTTTGGCCAACAGCACTCTGACACATCTAATCTGCAGTACCTGGTGCCTGCAGCTTCGCAGCCTGGTTTGGGCTGGATGAATGGTGTACATGGAGCAATTTCGAAACCCTTATCCCTTCTTGTGTCCCAATTAAAGGTAGAGGAGAAGCCCTCAAGCCAAATCTCTTTGATGAGCAACTTCCAAATGCGGCCGCACCCTAAATATTGTGCTTAGCTCTGGGCAACATGTTTCAGGAGAGACGTTGCCATGTTTTAAACGCAGCTTAAAATACATCACTAATAACAAGAATGACAATAATAATAAACAGAACCAGGGCTTAGAGGAAATGATTTATCACAAGAATTGCACGGGCTGCATTAAGACAGCAGGCTGGGGTAAACCCGCCTGCTGACAGCAGTGAGTACAGGCTTCAAGCAGGGAAGAAGAAGAATTATGTACTCAGACAAAGGGATGGAGAACAGCTTATTTCCAGGAATGACAATGAATGCTGTCGAGCTGTGGCTGCGGGATAACCCATGGAGGGAAGAGAGGGCTGTTTCCCCTTTTCCATGAGGTTTAAAATGACTCAAAAGCAGAGGAGCTGCTAGAGAGGAAAAAATAGAGAGCTGGCTCCGGGACAGGGAAATCCCTGTGCCCCATCCAGCCCTCCCCAAACTGTTTCCCTCCTCGTATTCCTAAGGAGCTGCTCCAGGGCATTCTTGCCAAGCCTGGGGGTTATCACACAGCCAGGAGCAGGACAAGCATGGAGCTCGCACCATCTCTCTGCTTGTGAATGGGAAGATGACACTCAGCGGAGAAAGGCTCCAGCCCACTGCTGTTCTGGACAAGAGCTTGCTAAGACATTGACTCCGTGACCACACTCTCTGGTAGGGTTATCCACGCCAAAACAGGGGAGGAAAGTCAGATGACGCCTTCGCCTCTCACTCGAAAGGGAAGAGCCAAAACCCTGGCCTGAAATGCCACCGCATCTCAAAACTCAGACCTATTTATAGCAGCAAGCTTTAAATACAGAGAAAACACTAGGGAAAAAAGGTTATTTCAGCAGCCTGAGGTCCTCCATGGGGAATCACAGGTGAATTGTCATGGAGCCTGTTTCTCCCAGCCAATCTGACTTTATAGCAATTCCCTACACAGAGAGTATCCAACACCCAAAACAGGTTATCAGAGAAACAGTCCAAGGAGACAAGACTTAATCAAGACCAGATTCATCACCTTGCACTGATTTCTCTCCTGCCCAGCCAAACAAGGATTATTCATTGACTCATCAAATGGTGAGAGTTCGAAGTGACCTTAAAGCTCATTCAGTTCCAACCCCCTGCCACGGGCAGGGACACCTTCCACTAGAGCAGCTTGCTCCAAGCCCCATCCAACCTGGCCTTGAGCACTACCAGGGATGGGGCAGCCACAGCTTCTCTGGGCATCGAATCCCCAGAATAAGACGGATGAAAACCCACCACCCTGGCACCAGGTTCTATCTGGCCCACTTTGTCTCTGTGGGATCCTTTCAAGGCTCAAGTGTCATTAACCCAGCTCATATCTGGCATGGAGAGGTGTTGGGAAACCTGGGAATTTCTTCCCCTCCCTCCAGCAAGCAATGCAGGGCTCCTGCCACTGCTCTGCTGGATATTTTGGGATTCTGAAGGAAGCGGTGTCATCCCTGCAACAGGGATTCCCAAGGTCTATTCCGAGCTGCCTGCAGGACACCGTAAAACCCCAAATTCCTCTGTGTTGGACAAGCAATTATGTCAAGAATGTGTTTACTGCAGGGCTCGCAGGCATGTCTGAGCTCCTATAAACACATGCCCCGCCGGAGGGGAAGGCAGCAGAGGCCCTGCAGATGTGCCACTGCTGCTGACTTGGAGACGTCAGTGAGGCAAGCAATGCTGAGGTGCAGGAACCAAGCCCTGGCACATGCCCCAGCCTGCATGGCCAAAAACTGCTCTGAGGAGAGAGACCAGAGGGTAGGAAGACAAAATGGTCAGGGAAGGGGTGCTGGAGGTCTGTGCATCATCTGGTGGACCTGTACTGCTGCTATTAGTGCTTGGAGGGCTACCTTCAGAGATGAGAAGCTCACCAGGTATTGGTAGGACACAGGGGAATGGCTTTAAACTAGAAAATGGTAGATTTAAATTAAATATTAGGAAGAAGCTTTTCACTATGAGGGTGCTGCATAAGTTGCCCAGAGAAGCTGTGGCTGCCCCATCCCTGGCACTGTTCAAGGCCAGTCTGGATGGGGCTTGGAGCATGGTTTTGAACTAGATAATCTTTAAGGTCCCCTCCAACCCAAACCATTCTATGAGCTGCTTCTGCCACAAGGAGCAGGGCGTTATCTTCCCAGTGCCTAAAAGGATTTTGAGGTGACCCTTGGCTCACGCAGTGATGCCACCCCCCTATCTTGCATCCCCAAAGCTATCAGGGCAAGCATGAAGCTGCTGGGCTTGTCTCCACACCCCAAACCTCCGCCCCTGCGGAGCTGGGAGCATTGCCCGTTTTCCATCCCTTCTGCTTCAACCCTTCCACTCATCCCCGCCTGGGGCTGGAAATCCCCACCGCGATGCCGGGACCAGATCACTTCATGGTACAGGCACGCACAGCCGCGCCGAGTGCCCCAAGGCCAGCGGGTGTATCCCACCACGCAACATTGCCTTGGCTATCTCCAAATACAGCCACTACTGAGTGTTCCTGCAGCCTTTACTTTGGATGCAGCCCTAAGGATGAAGCGGAGGGATGCACACCACCTATTACGGTACTAGTCCTCCCAGAGGAAGCCCAGACCTGGCTAGGGAATGGGGGCAGCTCTGCTCCACAAAAGACAAGGGAAGGGTTCAGACAGTGGTGGGATGTCCTCCCGCCCCACTGAGACCTCAGGCACCCATGAAGGATGCTAAGAATAGTGCCTGCTAAGGCCACAATGGGGGCCCTGTCTGGCCTCGGTGGCACTGAACAGGGTCCTTCAGTGGGGAGTGTCACACCACAGGAATTCATCCCACGTCAGGGGGAAAATATGCCTCGCAGCCGGATGACAGCCAGCTGCTACAGTGGGAACTGCTTGCTGAGCGCTGCCCCTTCAGCATCAGTCCTCCGATAGCACCCCTGGGTGTCCCCAGAGCAAAGGGTTTGGTGCCATGCCATGCCATCCCTGTGACATCCTCCCTTGGCCCTCATCACCTTCTTACTCAGTGGCTCTGGAGGGGTTTGGAACAGCCACTTTCACTTGTGCACTGATGGTGGTACTGGCTGGGTCGGGTCAGACCGGTATCTGCACCATACCGGTGAGGGCACAGCCCAAACCACGTCATCCCCACTCTCTCCTGAGACAAGTTTCACACACCCACCCCTCTCAACGGCCTCCGTTTTGTTTCCCTTCTTTCAAACAAGAAAAGAAGTGAAAAAAACCACCCCACTGACAAAAAAAAGCGGCGCACCTATCCTGTGCGCTCTGTGGTTTGTGGTTCCAACCCAACAAAACAACTGGGCATAGCAACGTCTCCAAAACAGCCTTCACCTCACACACGTGCCCGCCCTGCCTGTGCCCCCTTTGATGGCACCAAAGGTCCCTCATTTCCCCCAATGGGCTGGGGAACAGCAAAGCTCGTCCCCATTGATCCCTTGTTAGACCAAGTCCAAGCACCTCCTCGCCAGCTCTTGCCCAAGCTAGTGCATGTAGTCACACCACTGCAAAGGGCCGGCTTTGCATGGGTGGGAGGACAAAGGTGGAGCTCAGATAGAAGCATCTACAAAGAGGTGGCATGAAGAAAGCAGAGAGTGACCCAGAAAGCTCCTGTATGTGGAGACATATACTTTTGGCTACGTTTACACGCAGGAGAGCAGCCACAATGAGCCAGTTCTGCTTTCCTGATGCATCTCCTCTGTTTTGAGGAAGAACATGCTGGGATGCCAGGCTGGACAGGGCTTGGAGCAAGCTGCTCTAGTGGAAGGTGTCCCTTTCTGTGGCAGGGGATTGGAACTGGATGAGCTTTAAGGTCTCCCTTCAACACAAACCAAGCTGCTCTGGTGAGAGCTGAGCTGCTGTCACGCTTGGGCAGTGTAGCGTGGGGCTCATTTCACTGTCATTTGCACATGTCTGGCAGGTGGAGCAGGAGCCACTGAACCAGCCCCAGCCCTAGCACTACCCTTGAGCTCCCCACCTCGCTTCTGAGCCATGCAGACTCTACACCAGAGGTAGAAAAAAGGCGAGAGTTACTATAGCTGGTCACACTTGAAGTCACTCTGCAAGGGCAGGTACAGGGTATAACCCTGAAGGAGCGAGCCAACAACATCCCCTTCATCACACAGGGGACAACGGTACTGTTGTGCTGCTTGGTGGAACTAGATGATCCTAGGTCCTTTCCAAGCCTAATTATTCTATGATTCTGATGGCTGGGGCAGCTGACTGCATCTCCAAACTCCCTCAACCCAAGTTACAAGTGGCTATGGATGCCCATAAAGGCACAGTCTCCAGAAGCAGGCAGGAAGGATGCTGATGTTTTTAGGAAAGCTACTGCCCTCACTCTGGATGTCAAGGATCAGAGAGGGGCTGCGAAGGCAGCTGCCGGTGGGTTTCTGGATGCCACTGAGCACAGCACATCCAGGGAGCTCGCTAGTGGAAGCTTCAGGCCAGCAGCATAGGCAACAAGAAGAGGGGAAGCAGCACACAAGCTCTCTTGAAAGAGACCCACTTTCTTTGGCACAGACTTGACTTTCTTGCAAAACAGCAGCTGCGCGCTTTCACTTCTGTGTCACAGATAAGCATCGCTTAGAAATGGAGGCTTGTCAGAGGCTTCAGGCTCTGCACCACAGACAATTCAAGCAGGGCAGATGGGTTTAGCAGGCAAATTTGGTCCCTATCGACGCGGCACTGTGAATGCTGATAGCAAGGATAGGGTGAGATCTGGCCTGGGCAAAACCGTTTGGCAGACAGGCGCTCAGGCAAGATAGCATCTGTGAGAGGTGGCTATTCCCTGCACTACCTTCTGTCTTCTTCAAGAGCAGCATGATAATGAAGATAGCATCAATCTGTCCTCAAGAGAGACACTCAGGTCATGTGTGGTATTAGCTGGGCAGGGGGTGTTAACTCTTTAGGTGCTAAGATCACCTATAAGGACATCAGCAACTTCCTAACCAGGTCTGTAAGAAAGGGCAGCATCACAAATGCAAAACCAGCCTTGCAGATGACAGATCAAGGTTTGAAGTGCACTCACTTCACCTTTCTCAACCTTCTTTCCTCCTTCTGCCTCTCAACCATGAGTGGAATCACTCTGCTCTGCCTGTTCAGCTAAATGGAGCAGTAGCTCAGCACATCACGGCTCTGGTTATTGTGGCAATGCAGACAGCACTGTGGGATGGAAAGCCCCAGCCTGCAGAGACGATGCTGAGGTCCTACATACCACAAAGCAAATACATACTATGGCTATAAACCCACGCAGGTGCTTTGGGGCACTCAAGAAATAGAATCACAGAACCACAGAATGCTTTGGGTTGGAAGGCAACTTAAAGCTCATCCAGTCCCAAGCCCCTGCCACGGGCAGGGACACCTTCCGCTAGAGCAGGTCCTACCTGGCCACCCACCAACACCAAACACCGTGCTGCTGCATGAATAAGGAAGCTTAAACTGAGCTTAGCTAAGCCAACACAAGGTTTAGCACACCTGCCTGCACGGAAGGTGCATCCTGACACACTGCTTGCCAAAATATAACGGATGAATTCTGTCTCCATGCCCTAGGTCATGTCAAGAGAAATAAGACTGGGCTTAATGTAAGGCTCAAGTTGGCCAAGCTTTGGAAGAGCCAGCTCCAAAACCAGAGGTGCCCAGCGCTGGCCCTCCCTGCAGCTATGGAAACTAAAGTTCACCAACTCCTGAGCAATTACATTTCTCCTTCAGAAAAAACCCAAAAAAGATAAGAAAATTGCATCAACCTCTCTGTGAGCAACCATGGCAACTTGTTAAATTAGGTCAAGATGTGGGGGCAGATAAGGCAGCTTTGAAAAGCTGCTCTCAAGCTGGGTGAAGAACACATCAAACGCAAATGGAGCTTCCGCCAAAATGCACCTTCTCAGCAAAGCATGTGCCTCCTGGGGCAGATACCATCAGATATCTGTGATAAAGCACTGTGCCACCTCCCTGGGCCACCAGCAAAACAGCCCCTTGGTAACAAAGCCTGAACAGTATCGTCACGTTCTTAAAGTCAACCTGGAGATGAAGGATGTGATCTCCCAGGCTTCATTCTTCCAACCCTAAAAGGTGCACATCATGGCATGTGTGTTGGGTGCTCCGCTGGCTGGTGATGTGCTGGGCACGGTGGCATCATCTGAGAAACAGAAATTAAGGTCCTGGTCGCTTTGGGACCCCAGGCTGGTAATCCCCTACTCTGCTCATTTGGAAGCTCCACCTCCTCACCAGAGCTGCAGAGCCCAGACTGAAGTTCCTCTGCTCTAGCTGCTAGACAGCACTTCCCCCTCTGAGTAAATTAGAAGTAATGTAAAGCAAAGCAAACAAGGAAGGACCTAGGAGTTCTGCTTGAGAGTCACTTGCTCAGCTGGCCCACGACAGATGTCCAGCACTTCTCAGTGGCCAGTATGGATTCTTTACATCAGTTTTTGCAGACACACACTCGTTTTGAGTTCTGAGAGTGCCCAGTTCTCCTACGGTTTGTAATGCAATGTATTCTCACTTGTTCTCGCTGGGACTTGCTTTCATATCATCAACCTGGCTTCGCTTTGCACCCACACTGGGCTCCCGCTGCACAGAAAACAGGAGGTGCTGACAGCTCAGTAGGCTTTAAAAGGGGACAGAGAACGCTGCCTGCAAAGATCATTTCTCCAAAGCTTGTTCCCAATGGCAAACACAGACTGAGGAGGTTTGAGGACTGAATTACTGCTTAGCAGTGGTCCAGCCCAAGGATTTCTGAGTAAGTGCTGCTTCTGGAAACCTCAGGTTTTCCTTTCTCCATTTAAAGTTTCTCAAGTGAAGCAACACAGAAGTAAAAATCAGGCAGTCCCCATTATAGATCACACCAAAATGCCTATGTCCAGGGATTAACTTCCCAGCTCAAAACAGCATTTGAAATGAGACAAGGGAAAATGTTACACAGTGCAAAGCATCTGGAAGTGTGCTCTGGCACTGCATTAACCCAAGTCTCCCCTTCCTGGCGGCACCATTCCAAGGACACTCTTTGGGGTGCTAAGACTCCTTGGCAAAACACAGGATCCAGCCACCGCCTTCAGCTCCTCTCTATGGAGATGGCTCTTGTTCATGAGAGGGAAACATCCAGCTTGGAAAATAAAGCTCTTAGTCTTGCCACGTGTTTCCGTGCCTCAGTTTCCCCAGCTGCTGAAGTGCAACAATGCTTCTGCCCAGGCACTGCCTACCCAGAACACTTCTATGGGGTGCAGTGATAGGTGTTATTAGGAGAAAATAGCAATAAAACTTGCTCACTGGTCTCACTTCTTAGGAATATCAACTGCCATGGCATGGCAGCGGATGGTGTCCCAGGGCATGGCCCAGCCCAAAACCATTCAGGAACAGCAGAGCACATTTGTATTTTACATTGACTTGGTCGAAACAGGCTCATTCAGCAGGCAGAGCTCAGAGCTTTCTTTCTAACTAAAGCTATAGCAACAAACCACTTCCTTTTTTACACATAGCTCCTAAAATTATCTCTCCACCTCTCCTCCCCTCCGCATCTCTGCCCACCTTACAGAAAACTACGTATCAGCCCTAAGACGAGCCTGTGTGTAGGAGGAGATTTCAGGGACAGTCGCACCTCAGGATCTGCTCTGAACCTGCTGATGATCTTTATCTGCACAAACTATTTCCACCAGCTGCTACCAGCTGGGGCAGGAGAGATCAGTCTGTAGGAGGGAAAAGGGGAACTGGCAGGAGGCCGTCCTGCGGATCTTACTTATAGTACAGGGAAAAGACAAGGCACAGAAGGACTGGAACGGATTATCTCAGTTGGAGCTGGAAGCCCCATCCCAACAGGTTTTTCTTCACGGAGATGCCAGATTGCTGGAGGGCTGTCATATAAAAAGGCAGAGTTTCCATGGCCTATCACCTCATCTCTCTCAGGGCAGGGAATGGAAAAATGTTTGGGTCTGCTTTGGCACCATCACACCCTTGCCTCGCACCAAGGTAAAGAGCAAACCCGAGCGCTTCCTCCATGCAAAAAAGGGAGACGATCGTTTCACATCACACAGAGCAATGCTGGAATGCAGCCGCTCCTGCCCAAGATGGCAAATCACAAGCAAGTAGCCAGCACGTTGCACAGAAGTTTCAGATGGGGAAATGAGGGCTCTCTACTACCTTGTGTTCTCAGCAATACAAACCAGACACCAGTTCCAAGCAAACCCAACCAGGAAGCATCCAGGTGTAAATGCACAAGGCATCATATGCCCTGTACTCACAGCTGGGTCCTACATCCTCTATGAGGTCTGGAATGCCCATGCTTGGGGGGGACCGCGTGCTCTCAGGTGTGCCAACATACATGTGGCTGACCCCAGAGACATCCCAAAACTCACTTATGGACAACTCAGAGACCCTGGAGGCTCTACCCTCCACCGACGGAGAGGTTCTACCCGAGATGCTCACCAGAGAGGCTGTTACATGAGCAGCGTGACCCTACCTGTGTAGCCAGCAAGGGCAGCAGCAGGAATGACAGGCTTGTCCTTGTTCATATCGGCCCGATCTCGAACATAGTCCTTGAAGGTGCCCTTGGGCTTGTGGTTGGACAGGGTGGCGGGGTAGTCCTCTGAGTCAAAGCTGTCATAGGAAGGGACACGCTGCAGGCTCTGGAAGGAGGACTGGCTGCTCCAGGACTGCGTCAGGCGGTCGCAGCTGTCGTAGCTCTCTATGCTCTCGAAGGAGTCCTGGCCACCCAGTTTACCTGGTGAGAAGGAAGAGAGAGTGAGATGTGCCTGGCCAGCGCAGGGATGCTCTGGCTTGCTTATAGCCAGAAGGATGCTTCGCCTGCTTGCTGCACAAGCAAACCAGCAACCAGGCAATGATACTGGAATGGTTTGGGTTGGAAGGGACCCTGAAGCTCATCCAGTTCCAACCCCCTGCCATGGGCAGGGACCCCTTCCACTAGAGCAGGTTGCTCCAAGCCCCTGTGTCCAACCTGGCCTTGAGCACTGCCAGGGATGGGGCAGCCACAGCTTCTCTGGGCTCCCTGTGCCAGCAACTCACAGGGAAGAACTTCTGCCTAATATCTAATCTAAATCTACCATTTTTCAGTTTAAAGCTATTGTTCTGAATGCTCTGTGGGGAATAGCCCCAGCTACGCTTCATCTCCAAAGAAACTTGAAGTACAGCCTGAAACTGGGATACCTGTATTATCTTGTAATTCAGAGCTGGCCTATCTGAGCCCCAGGCAGCAGAGCAAGGTGGAGAGACTGTGAAAAAACCCAAAGTCCTGACTTCTCAACCCAAGATCAATGCCTGGGGATAAGTGGAAATCATCCCCTGTTTCAAAAGGCAACGGCAGAGAAATAACCCACTTCAGCCAGATATTCAAGGCGCAGTTCAAGTGCCTGAATATGGGCACTCCAGGACCTCTTGCTCTTGCTGCTGAAAGTGCTAGGTCTCCAGTAAGTCCCATCTGCCAGCACTGGACACCCAGCTTCTTTACTTTTGATGCTTCCCACAAAATTCTACAGCAGCCTTTTATTGCCATATGCTACGACCAGCTTCCACCCCCCCCAAATCCCCAAACAGCAGTAGATTTGATGGAGGAGGAGAGCAAAAGGCTGAGAGCTCAAGCAGTTCTTTCCCCAGTTCTGGTAAGGTGAGCACAGCTGAGTTGTATCAAGGCTACTCTCTGGGATATTTTTAGTACAGACCAGAACACAAGAGGCCAGATCCTCAGCAGTGCTATGCTGCTTTACACCCACTAGAGACAGCATCAGTATACCCTCTGTACTTAAAACAGAGAGCTAAAACAGGCTCCAAAGAACAAACTGAAATTGTTCTCTCTGATCTCCCGTACGCTGCTGATTGCTCAACATCTTTACTGACAAACTCAGAGTGTAACAGGATCATTCAAGTTCAGTAATTTCCCAAACCGGGCTAAAAACAGCTGCTGGGATTGTGCAAGAACTCCTGGAGAAATTTCCATTGGCAAAGCCACCCGCAGCCTGGGCCCACAGAGTAAATCCCAGAGGAATGGGAACGTGGAAGGATGCTGGCATGCTCCCCCAAATACTTGTGTTGTAGTTTGAAGAGCACTTGCTCTGGAAAGACTCAACTACTGCAGGCTCTGCACTGATTGCTGGCCCAGGACCATGTGAAGTTGGGATTCACTGGCTTCCTTCTGCTGCTAATTCTTTGAAAATACACCTAATTTGACTTAGCTGGAAAAATCAGGAGGAACTCATGGGTTTGGCAGCTACACCTTCCAACCAGACGCCCTCACTGATAAGGCAGAGGGAAACAACTCCCATGGGACCCTAAAATTAACTCCTGAAGCCCACACAAAGGAAGACAAAAGGCAACCATCTGGAAAACCTTCACCTTGAATGTCAGATTGATGAAGAGCTTGACTTGGTGGCAGACTAACCTTAACCTTTTAATACAGTGGAAGGTAAAGATGCAGGTAAATACGAACTAACTGGACTCTGCTTTATATTAAGGATTTATGCCACCCAAAGGCCCTTTCACATGGCTGAAAGGCAGGTTAGTGTAAGCACGGCCACAGCCTGTTGCATTTCTTCAGTCACTATCAGTATGTTAAAGTGTTTGTTAACGCCAGGGGCCCTTGGTCCCCAGTGCGGAGTTTAGGGCTCTTTCTCTCCTCCCCTGCAGCCTTTTTAGGCTTCCCAGTGGGACCAGCCTGAAGGTACAATTGCAAAAGCATGCCTGAACAATTGCATTTCGATGAGAATCATTATGAAATCACCTATGTTAAAGAAAAGGTCAAGAAAAGGGAAAGACACTGATGAAACAGCCATAAAAACAAGCCCAAAAAGAGGAGCTTACCTAAAATTATAACACTGCTGCCCTTGTATTGTCCAAGTCACCTCTCTTACATTAACACTGAGCCAGCAGCAGAAGCAGAGGTAATAATACAAATAATAACTTTCCTGTCATTAGCTCTCCCAGCTTGGGAGAAGAATGAGGAACTTAAAATGAGCTCCACTAAGCACACATATGCAGTGCAGACCTGCACAGGGGCTCCGGCTTGCACAGGGAGCCAAAACATCCTCAGCTCTCAGAGCTGGATGAATGGGTTTAAATGTTCAACATCAAACCTGGCTCACAGCAACACGTTACTATAATGAATGTGAGGCATGGGGACACCTGGATTCTATTCAGGCCGTGATGGCAAGCAGGTCACATCTCTTCCCTGTGCCTCAGGTTCCCTACCTGGAAGCGGGAGATAATGATATCCCTTTGTAAGCGACTTTGAGCTCTATGGATTAAACTTTGCCTTTGAATATAAACCATGAGCCAGATCCTCAGCCTTGTGTTAATGACAAAGTAGTCGGGCATCTGGGCCCCACGTGTACAGAATTTAATAACATTAATTGAAAAGGTATTTGGGCTCAGACCCTCAGAAGTGTTTAGGTGTTTAAATCCCATCATCTCAAACAGGAATCATGTACCTATAACTCTTTGGAGATGTAGGGTAGTAGCACAAGGATTCAGGGGGTCCCTTCAGCTCTGTTGCTGACTCAATCAATGACATCTGCATCTTCTAACAAAGCACAGGGCTTGGGTTCATCAGAACAGATTATTAGTTCAAGCAAGCAGCCATCAAAATCAATGGGGATCGTGGATAAAGACTTTGGATCATCAAATGTAAAACCCTTCAAGGCCTGATATGAACTTATGGAAGAATCTGTGGGGTTTTGCCTGGTCTCCTAGGAAATGTGATTTATACCAGCACACAGCAGCCTGTCCTCCCTAATAACCTCAAAGCCTATTCCAGCTTCACTTGAGCTTGACATCAAAGTACAGAGCCAGAAATGCCACATTTCTGCAGATGTTGTAAAAGCAGGCAGCAGAGTAGAGGAAAGAAAGAACTCCTTCATGTTTTCCCTGGAGAGAAAGGCAGGGAAGGCTTGAAGCCACCTGGGAGTTCACTTGTAAGACATATATGTGAAATGGCTTTGTTACTGCCACTGCATGGCTCCCTTGATGCCTCAAAGCACTATTTCCTGCAGAAGGGAAAGCAGCACTTAGGTTGATATAGGTACAGTAGCAAGAACCCAAGTAAACCCTGGGAGATACCCAACTTTACCTCGACTAGCACGTCCCATGCACATGTTATCTGGCGTTACCACTTCTTGCTTGATCGTGAAGTAGTCTGTCTGCAGGGAATCCGTCTGCACTGGGTCACGCAGGATGACCGAGGGATAGTCGTTCTCGTACTTGAGGGACAGGAGCTCTTCCGAGCTGATGGGATGGAGGGTCTGGTAGGACTCTGTGATGAAGCTGGGCTCGGAGAACTCAGAGGGAGGCACACACTGTGCATGCTCAATGCCATAACCTGTTGGTAGAACAGGAGTGTTAGAAAGCAACCCAAACAGCTCAGGGAAACCAGAATGTTGCTTGCTCCCCCTCCGCACAGTGAGATTTGAGGTCTGGAGTGCAAGAGGAGACTGCCTTTGGGTATAAAACAGCTGGCACAACTGGGCACTAATATTGAGGAAGGTTTCTAAAAGCTACAGAGAGATAGTGCCTTATCAATGCAGCAAGTTAAAGAATAGGACATCCTTAACCAGCATCAATGTGCATCACAACAAACTCCCCTTGAGCAAGCTGCTAGTGGGGAAAAGCTGGAAAACCAGGGAGTGTAGCCTCAGCAAAGGGGACAAAAGGCAAAGAAATCTCACTGACGATTGCAATACGTAAGTCACTTCCAGAGTCACCTCTTCTCCCAGGCCAAAGCCTGGAATCCCCATTTAAGGGAGTTGGGGTTTTCTGGCTGGTTCATGAAATACAGATTTCAAATGCCCTTAAGGAACATCTCCAAAACAATGGCAATGGGAAGTGCAGGAGTCCAAATTGATGATTCAGCCCTTTCCTTGCTAGGCTCCCACCTCGCAATCCAGAACGAAGCCTTGTTCTCCCCCATTCCTGCCCTTTTTTAGTAAGCTTTTTAAAAATCCCTGTTTTTCTGGAATGTTGAGGTCACTTTTCAGTGCTTGCAAAGTCAGACTGTGTCATCTCAACGCAGGCACCAAAAGAATACAGACGGCTTGTAAATAAACCAAGAACACCATTAGGAAAGACGAAGTCATGCACTTAGCATGCTCTGCCATGACAGAGCAACACAGTGCAGTCCTCATGTGATGCGGTCAGATCTCTAATAGGTGACACTTTCATGGCTAGAAAAGCACTAGAACGATAATGGTAATTGTGACTTACTAATTAAGTAGTCTGAAGTATAGCGGGACTCTGGGTATGTTGTGTTGACTCCGTTTGCTGGGTACGGTTTTACCTCTTCTGCAAAGAGGAAAGGAAGGAAATGTCACATGTCTGTAGGCACATCGTGCTGCACAAGGCTTGCTGCAACAGACAGAGCTCTGAACTTCCCAAAATGCTTCTTTCTGGGTTATGCTGGAATGTCCAAAGGAACAGAAATGAGTTAGGAGCTGAAATGCCGCCCAAACAAGTGCGTGATGGACTTGGGCTCCTTTGAGAATTCTTGCTGCAGGAAGGCCTGGATTTAAACCAAACCAAACAGCAACAACTTTCTCAACCAGAGGTTCCAGGTAGTTCTGAAATACTAGTTGCATCATTTCCTCGCTTGCCTTAATTTCTGTGGTCTTTCATTCTCTTGAGGATTGCTTATCGCACACATAGGAGCACAAGAAATAACTCCACCATACAAGGACAGTTGTTGAAGAAACCCCTATTTCTAGAACAACAGCACGCAAGTGAGTGGGTAATGCAAAATCAGCTCCTATGACCCAAAACAATACTAATTCCCAGCCTACTCAGCACCTTTTACCTTGCACCTGAAGCAGGCAGAAGATGCCATGCTCAGAAAAAGCTTTGCCACACCATCCATCACCCAACTCCTGATACAGACCTCGCTGTGTATATATGGGCAGCACACAGACTATTACCTTTCTATAGGCATAAATCACTGTGAAAGAGCAGGTAGCACATCAAAGCATAGATTCCCCACTTCCCATGCCTTTTTCCGAGCACTCTGGTTGTCCTGGGAAAGCAAATTCAGCGCCAAGCCCATGTAAAAGCCACATTGCTACTCCCCTGACCAGTTTTTCCATTAGCACCTTACTCATTCCAGCACGGTATGTGGGCTGAGATACCGGCATGGGAGACTGTCTTCTCTTCGCAGAGGGTAACCAAAATAAAACACACACACACAGAGACCACTCCGGGTTATGTTTATTTCTGCTGAGGCTGAAGACAAGCGAACCGAAGATAACGCACGTTCGCTTGCAAGGAGCCTAATTTTGTCCCTCTCTCCTGGGGATTGCAGGGTGGAAAATATTCCCTAACAAAAGGAGGGTTTGTGCAAACAGAGAACTAATGAGAAACGCTCTTCTCCACTCCCCATAGTGTCTGCCAAGGGGCAGAGTGGGTGACCACAGAGAAAGAGAGCGACCTTCAGCTATGCTTACAGTCAAGTGGAGGGCACTGCTGACTGCTGGTAACTGAAGAGGTTATTTTAGGAAGAAATTTGGGAAAAATAGGCCTGAAAATACCCAAATCCATGCAGGGAAAAGTCACCCATCTGGTGCCTTTTTTAAACCCTGTGGTACATGAGTCACTCTCAGAAAGCGCTCACAAGGGAGGCATGTTAGCAAGGTCACAGCCTGTCCCAGCACGACCTGATGCTATAGGTAAAGCCAAGCAGTCTGGGGTTAACCACCTCTCCCAACATCAATGCCTCCAAGTGATGGCGGTGGGTGGCTGGGGAAGATGGAATAGTTGAGGTTAACAAGTTGGACCCTGACTCCATGGTTAAGCCTGGGAAAACCTTAATCTCTTCAAGCTTTATGGACCTGCTCGAGTGAGTGCAGAGGAGGCCACAAAGATGCTTCGAGGGCTGAAGCACCTCTGCTATGGAGACAGGAAACAAGATGCCTACTTTAGTATGAAACTACAGCTCCAAGCTCATCTCCATGCCCTGGCAATCCGCAGGAAGGAGCTGCAAACCCAGCTCTGATACCTCCGTCACCCTCTCCACTGGTACAAACAAATGAAGAAGGGTTGTGGGAAGGTAGAGCTGCGCTCCAAGCAATGGCTCATAGCAAGGAGAAATTGGATTGACCACAACATTTTGCTTTGTTTAGTTAAGCTGCTTGCTGTTGATGCAAGCACTCAATAAAAAACATGCAAAATGAGAAGAAGAGAACAGATACAGAGTCAAAGAGCAGAATAACAGCCTGTCAGATGCAGGCCCTGAGAAGAACCGTGTTTACTTTCTGCAAACCACAGGTAGCAGTAAAATTAGTACTCAGCAATTAACATCCATTTGTCAATGGTTTCCTGGAAGGCATAACTTTGCTCCCCCTCCCCTTCCTGACAAGCACACAGGGTTGGTCTGACGGTGCAAGGGATATTCCAGGAAAGCAAACAGCTCTGCATAGGAAGGAGCCCCGATTTGCTGCTGCCCCTGCTCATGGCTCGCAGTTAAAGGTGTTAAGGTCTTCTGCTGCTCTTTAGAAGCCATCCCAGTATGAGTGCTGATCGGTGTGAAAATCAACACCCAAAATCCATGTGTGATGCGTGTCCCCCCAAATCACTGAAAATTAATGCCCTTGATGCTGTCATGCAGGGACTGGCAGAGGTGGCTTTTCCTGTGGGGAAAACACCATCTGCGACATGAAACAAAGCAAAGCAGCTTCCAATCATAGCTGGGAAATGAGGGTGGGATTTTGGTGGTATTGTTGTACCCAGCTCTACTGGAGGAAGTAGTAAAACTCACAACAGGAGCTGAAAGAGCCAAGGAAGAATGCTTTGGAAAATCCCACTGTTGTTTCCAGGCAGGCAGAGTGCCCCTGCCCACCACGGATTCCTGCCAAGCACCCGGCACTAACACTCTTCCTCTTTCAAGCAGTGCCAGGACTTGCATTGCCTGCTACCGGTTGGGATGCCCATTTGAAATCCTACTGGGAAGCTGGGCTTTGAAAGCTGCTTTGACTGGGATCAAAGCCCAAGGTGAACACCTCACTACTGCGAGCCAAGGTCTTTGGAAAGGCCCGAAATCAGGCTAGCCAGGACGGTGCGAGTCATTCAGCCTTGGGGACTCCAGGACTCACCTTTCTGCAGGATCTCCAGATGTTCCCAAAGGATGTCTCCCACAAAGTCAGGCGCTAGCTCCAGGAAGCATTCCTTGCCCAGGGCACAGAGCGCAGCTCCGTTCATGCAGAACTTCTGGAAATCCACCCCCTTTAGGCTGAACTCATTCACTGCCCACATCACCCAGTCCCGCACATGTGTCTCCGTCCACTGCTGGGGATCTGCGACAAGGAGGGGGTAGAAGAGATGCATTAGTGAGCACCCACGAGCCATTTCCACAGGAGAACAGGATACAGATGGTGCCACTGCTGCAATGCACGGCCTCATCCTACAGAGATTGGCAGTGCATTGGCATAAGTGTAAAATGCAGTGGGGGAACATCATTCCCACAGTTTGGATCAGCCCTATTGCAGATATATTTCATACAAGGAATGAGTTTGGATTTGTTTGGGACTTTTAAAAATCCCACCAGTTCTCTGACCCCTTCTCCCACCCACTTCTCCATTTAGCTCAATTTCTGCCTGTCATCAGGCTCTATTAAAAGGGCTCCTGCTGCTTCTCCATAGAGATGCCTTGCAAATGGAAGTCTTGGAGCTGCCTCCAAAGCAGCAGGCTCCCGAAGGCACAGAAGCAGAAGTTAACAGGACAGGCAGGCACAATTGGTCACACAGGTGTAGTCAGCAAGTGTCAGGAGGACACAATCTCTGTGGCTGCTCATTGGGAAACCATGTCTTACCTTTGGGGATCCCCAGCCGCTGCTGCTCTTTGGCAAAGCCACTGAAGGTGGCTTTCAAGGCCTGAGACATCATTTCTTTGCTGCTGGGAGTTAATAAAGGCACATCCGCACATTCCATATCTGAAAGAGGCAGGAGAGAAAATCAGCCATGAGGACACGGGACTGGGAAAGATGACAGGAGTCGCGCTGACCACTGAACTGTCAGAATAACAAAGAAATCCTCTTTTCTTCTGGAATTTTCACACCCAAATCGCTCTAATCCAACACATAAACTCTGAAGTCCATGAGCAGGCTTCTGAAACCCAAGAAGGAGAATCCTGAGCTTGTAATAAGCCTGCACTGAAGCTGGGTGACATGGTGTGCATGGTCTCCCTGTAATCTAACCATGAATGTGCTACTGGAAATTTGACAGTGATAAAGACCTTCTGAGACATCATCCTACTGGTCTTCATCATCTAAGGTAGCATTTAAAGCCTGGGAGATAGCTGAGCAGTTCCAGACACTGGGGAAGGTAGAGTCCTGGACCAGTGTGAAGTAGGAAGCAGGAAGAAAAGCATCTCTGAACTACCGCTCCACCTCTGGGCATCTCACTCCAAAGGAAAGCAAAAGGAAAACACTCATTTTAAAGCAGCCCTGGAAAAAGTAAGCTGACAGCAGGCCGGGGCAGGATGAAGAACCGGCAGAAAACCCATTCGAGAAGGGAGGGAAAACAAAGAGCTGGAAAATCCCACATTAGCACAGAGTTACATCATGCACAGCCCATGGTACAGAGCAACGCATTTCGGGGTGAGTCACTGAACAACGCTGAGCCACCCCCATGGGAGAGCATGGAGCCAAGAGCCGGGCCTTGGAGTACGTCCTGATGAGAAGCAAAGCTCTTCCTTCCTTTTTTTTCCCCTTTTTCCAATTCATGTGGAAGGAGGGGGGTGTTTCCAGCCAAAGAGTTTCATACAAGCAACCATCTGAAGGAAAACCCTCCTCCATCTCAATCACCAGGTTGGATGGGGCTCGAAGCAACCCGCTCTAGTAGAAGGTATCCCTGCCCATGGCAGAGGGGGTTGGAACTGGACGAGGTTTAAGGTCCCTTTCAACCCAAACCAGTCTGGGATTCTGTGATTCCCAGCCTGGGCTTCCTGCTACACTCAGGTCTTCCCTAGCCAAACTCACAGGCATCATTTAAAGTCCAAACAACATCATCAGCTGGAGGCACCAAATGCAATTCCACTGCTAAGCCAAACAGAGCAACTTTTTGTCTCCATCTCTGCACTTTCCACCTATCGTCCCCAAGTAAAAGACAAGCAAAATTCCCCCCCTCTAGTTACAGTACCCTCTGAAGTTAGTTACCAAGGCACAGAAGGAATTGCACTAGTACTAGAATTCCCAACACCAAGCCTCTTGGGACCTGATTCCTCCCCCTAACCTTACCACATAAATCAAGGACTGCCTGCCACAGTGGAAGTATCAGGACCTTCAAAAGCAAATAATGCACTGAAAGGCTATTTGGCAAATTACACTTCATTATTTACTGGATTTGGATGGAGAGGGCATGGAAAAACGAGCAGCCACCCTCGCTATCTCTGTTCTCCATCTGCCGCACTGAGATAACACTGGGAGAAAGTGGTTCAGTGCCCCTTTTCCCTTCATCCTCATGTTACATTTTAATGCTTTGCTTTTCCCTGCTCTGTGGTTACAGGGACCACCCAGGAATCTGCTCCCCTCCATTGGCTGGTTAAACAGCAGTTCCCTGCTCCCGGGTGCTACGGGAAGATGAGTCAAAGTTGGGTTTAACGAACGTTTCTAACCCCAATTTGAACACTGAATCACTCGCAAAAACCTATATGGAGGTGGTCTCCTTATACAAGCAGCAGAGCAAGGTGAGGTTTACTTATGACACAACTAAATACCTCTCATGGGTCCCCTCACCCTCTCCACCAGGATTCAGGTTGGGTTTGTACATACCCAGTGAATCAATTTTTCAGTAGCGGGGGACAAGGTTTCGGTTGGTAAGGTGAACGCTGAGCTCTGCACAAACACCATGTCAAAACAGGGAAGACTTTAAAGTGATTCCCAGAGAGAGGTCACCGGAGAAGCAAACAGTCTGTTTTCAAGTTGAAAACGCCAAGTGCCACAAGAGGGTTTCTATTTAGACACCAAAATAAACCAGAATGTCCATTTCAAGGCTTCTTCTCCAAACAGTGTTGTACTCGGCATTTGAAACATCATCTCCCCTTTTTCCTGTTAGATCACAGCTACCAGTTACCATTTCTTCAAAAGAAACAGCCCCAAAGCCCCAAGCCTGCAAATGCTCGCAGAAGCCTTATTTGAGTCAGCAGTGTCCCATGTAGACAGAAAAGCTCTTATGTGTCAAACGAAATGTGTTTGTAAAGCCCTCCATGAGTGTCTGTGGACCTGGAAGAGATGGCAGGGATGGAGGTTTTAACCTGAATTCTGCCTCTGCTGGTTTTGAGACTTCACTTAATTTACTTAAGTATTTACTGGATTTACTTCAGTATCATCTTTGTGAATCCCTGCGGGGCCAGGGAGCATAATGGGCTTTACCTGGCTCTGCTTGATGCAGCTTTGCTGGGTACAGGGCAGTTACTGCATGGGGAGGAGAATTAAGCCCTGGTGATGTCCTCCAGCACCCACAGACAAGCCCTTTAGCCTTCAGTCTGGGATGCCTAAAGGTCAGAGTGAAGCAGCCTTTCTGTAACAAAAGCCATCAGGCTCAGGTCCCCGGTTTCAGCTTTCGCCACCATCTGAAACCTGTTTCCAAGATTTTAATCAGATCTTGCACAAATAAAAAGTCTCCTTTTGTGTCCCTCCTGCTGTCCATAACCACACACACACTCGCAGGCGTGCACACACATGGGCGCAGGAGAAATACACCTGGAGAAGCAGGAGCCAGCATCAACCCAACTGTTATACCCAAGCTCAGTTTAGAAATGTCAAGGGTTCAACCCAAAAAGCAAGCACAGCAGTGGGGCTGTCCCTGCCTATGGCAGGGGACTGGAACTGGATGAGCTTTAAGGTCCCTTCCAACCCAAACCATTCTACGATTTGCCTTGCATGGGAGGAAGGCAGAGAGGGACATCTACTTATCTTAGCTGCAACTAAGATCCCAGAGGCTTCTCAAAACCAGACCCTCTTTTTCCACCAGCTCCCCAATATCCCTGGGGACAAGACTTCAGAAAGACAAGAGGAAACAACAACCCTGACCCTACCAAGAGCCAGCACTGCATCCCTATGTGGGTTTCATGCCCAAATCCCACCACCCAACTCCTACTAGGTGTTGCACCAAGAGATGTGGAGCCTGAGAGAAAACCAGCCAGCGAATGGACAAGGAGGTCAAGATCACCGAGTTCATCTCCCAGCCACATTCCCGCTCTGCTCTCGCCAGGCTCCACATGTATAAACTTTTTCCATGCATCTGATCTTTTTAAAGGAGTATGATTTACAAACTTCAGGGATTTTGACCTTAAAACGCAAGCAGCCCCGCTGCACGCCAAAGCATTAGCATCTGATTGCATAAGCAAAACAAATGGCAGCAAAGGGAACAAAAACCCAAGATGTTCCAAGCAGGAGGATGGGAGCAAAGTCATTTTTCACCCAAGTTTCCACTCGGGGTCAATGCCTCTTTAAAGCTCCCCTCGGCCACTCACTTTCTTCCCCAGTCGGTGTGCCCTTGTCTGGTCCCTGCTCTTTTACTCAGGAGCCTGCATGTAAATGGATGTACCTGACCCGGTGATCTCCTGCGCTTGCTCTGATGGATGGACAGCAAGGCCATGAGCCCACCACTGTCCCATGTAAAACCCTGCTCCCTGCACAGCATCCTTATTCTGCCTTTCCCAGGCCTCAGACTAACCCTGCAGCACTCTGGTATCATAAGGATTTCTGGTCTTTCCGTGGCCTAGAAGAGGCATGAGGACACATTTGGGAGAAGATGTGCATTGGTTTCAAAACAGATCATTTGCAGAGTCAAGAAAAGTCTTCTCTATGAGACTATGCATCCAAGGGTGGCAGGAATTTGGGCCTTTCTCCCTCAAAAGACCTCAATCCCTATGCCCTGAGCTACCAAAGATCCTCCTTAAGCCCCCATGCACAACACCAGTGCTGCTCCACATTGAGGTGTCCACTATCCAGGACCTCCTCCCATTGCTGGATGTCTGAGATGGAACAGAGGAGTTTCTAAGAGGCTTTGCAGCTCTCTTCATATGTGCCCACAGCAAGCGCAAGACCACCAAGACCCCCAGGCCTCTCCATCTCCAGTTTATGATAAACTCAAAGCTGCCCAAGTTCATCCCCCTGCTGCTCCAATTCCCCTCCATCCCAGCCTTCCCGAGGCTCAAACCCATGTCAGAACGAGTGATGGGGGAAGCCGAAACACACACAAGCATTCCCAACAGCAGGGTTCAGCAGCCGAGAAACCTTTCTCAGGATAAGAGGAGGCTGTGGAGAGGGGGGCCGGGAGCTGAGACCCTTCCCACGCTCCCCAAGGCAGCAGCCCGGGCACCATGGAAGCATCATCTCCCCATCTCAGGTTTCCACCACCGCTTTTCCCAGGTGCCCCCCACTATGGAGCAGGGACACTCAGGCAAAGAACCCCGGGCTGAGCCCCCTGTTATTTAGGCAGGATTAGGCTAAAACTTTCAATGCACTTTTGAACTGTTTTCACAAGCGTTGCCTCTCACTCCCACGCAGGAAGCGGGAGAGGAGCCGGCCTGTTCCAATTAGGGCTCCTCGGACTGAAGGGCAGCGAAACCAAGGGGGGGAAAGGGAAAAAAGGGCAGAAAGCCTGAATAAAAGGGAACAGAGGGACATCTGGGAAGCAAGGATGGATGGGGAGAAGCAGTGAGCACAGGGAGAGGCATTTGCTGGGGATGTGGGCATGCAATGAGGCAGGGCAGCACGAAGGCGAGATCTGGTTCCCCTTCCTGCAGCCTGCACCAGAGACCAGCCCTGCTTCCCTCTGCAAGGAATGGCACAAGAGGCACAGGCGTTTGCTGTTTTAATTTAAAATAAATATATTTCGTTTTGAAAGAAAAGGAAAAATAATTCTTCTTTTTTTCCTCCTTCAAGCAGTGAAAAATAAATACTGTGAGATGAAAGCTGGGCTTCAAGAGAAAAACAAGAGAGGAAACCGAAAGCCCACACTGCTTAGCCTGCAGAAAGCACAACAAAGCCGGCTTTCTTCGGGCATTCAGCAGCTTTCTTATGGAGATGCGGTGTGTCATAAGGGTGAGCTCTTCCCTAAATAAAGAGCCTGAAAACTGTCTTTCCTAAAAGCACTTCTTCCAAGTTTGGGCTCTCAGCACTCAGAGCATCACAGACAGCGAGGAAGGGGAAAGGTGAGGACAAGGTGTCAGGATGCTCCACTGGGTCTCATGCTTTGGGGTAAATGGCTTCACCCCTCTGTAAAAGGCAGAAACCCTCACTTGGGTGCACGCTTGCTAGCAGAGACAGGGAGATGCCCGCAGACCTGGGCACAGGGCAGGTGAGGGAGGGTTTCCTTTGGCTCTGGGTATTCTGCAGCTGGGGAGGAACCAGGCAGCATCACCAGCAAGTGAATTCCCAGACTGGTTTGTGTTGGAAGGGACCTTAAAGCTCATCCAGTTCCAACCCCTGCCACAGGCAGGGACACCTTCCACTGGAGCAGCTTGCTCCAAGCCCCTGTGTCCAACCTGGCCTTGAACACTGCCAGGGATGGGGCAGCCACAGCTTCTCTGGGCACCCTGTGCCAGCGCCTCAACACCCTATCCGGATTCCAAGTCTGCTGCCCTCCTTCAGGTTCCTTCCACTCCCTCTCTCCTTCCCAGATTTACACTGTGGGTGTTGGATGGCGATCCTGGGAAAGCAGCATTCCCTGCAGTCCCAGGAGCTCACAGGGTGGTCAGCTCGCTCCATCCTCCCACTTTTGTGGGGGAGAGGGGGGAAAGAAGCACGAGAGAAACCCCTGGACCAAAGCTAAGCAAAACCACAAGGCTTGAGTCAACGCTCACTGCAGTTACAGAAAGTTTCCCCAGCCTCAGCAGGCAGGGACAGGACCTATGGATCATCTTCCTGCAGCAACGCGAAGCAGGGCTTCCCTCGGTGGAGGGCTTTGCTCCATCCTCCCCATTTCAGCTGCACCGATGGAGAAAAGCAAGCACAGAGGAGATGCAGCCACCCTCTGAGGCTGGGGACCTTGGCCACAGCTCAACAACGCTCCTCAGAACTATGCAAAGCAGTCAGTAGAAAGATTTTCCATCAAGACAAAGCAGCAGCAGAGGTGAGGTTGTGCTCTGAGGCCGGTGTGGTTTAGCTCCACTCAACCCCCCCCGCAAAGGCAAAATGCTCTCAAATCAGCTTCAAAGCACCTTCTGCAGCTTTAGATTTAACAGCATCACAACTAAAACCTTGTGCAACCTGACGGCAGAGCCCGGGGTTAATGCAACCCATGCTCCAGGTCAGCACTCCAGAGATAGCCAGGACCAGGAGGTGCAGCCAACGCAAAGGCAGTGAGGAACAACCTCCACGTGCCCAAAGCACTCCTGCTCGGGAGCCAAAAAGCCTCTTCTTGCAGCGGTCAAGCCCTTATTGCCTTTCCCAATCAAATACCATGTGAGCCGGGGCGTCCCCTTGGAAAACAGGATTAGCATCTCGCTCCCAGGCTTGTTTGCCTCCAATCTTCCCTTAGCAGGGCTGGGAGGAAAGCTCCCTGCCTCGTGCAATGCTATGAGACATGCTTTCCCCGCGATAATTCGCTCTAATCCCTGCTAACCGCGCTGCTAAAGAGCTCTAATCCCCAGGCACAGGCACACAGGCAGTAACGGGAGCGCAGGGTGGGCTCAGAAAAGCCTGTAATGGACACCCAGCCCTGACTGAAAGGAGGTCAAGTGTAAATAGCAAGTCCAGGTCATGCCCGTGTAGCAGTGCTCCAGCTCCAGGAGATGCTCCTTTGCAAACAAGCAGCTAAACCCCAGCTCCTCACAGCCCAGTACCAGCAGCAAAACACAAACTGCTTAACAGCAAATAAAAACAAAGGGGAAAGCCCCCCAAATCCAGCCATCTCCATCAAACAACTACTCATTTGCCTCTTGGAAGGGTGCCCAAGGGATCCAAATGGCTCATGCCCAGGACTAAAAGCCTCTTGAAATTCCTTGGTCCCCACAGGCTGGGCTAGGAGCCCTGCAAAGCCTGGTTTTGGCTTCACCACCATGGAGGCTTCCACAACCACAGGAGCATGGCCTGAGCCCTTCCAAAGCAAACCCACAGCTGGGCCCTGGCACTCTATGGAAGAGACAGTGGTCCAGGACATGCCAGGACAACCATCTGTGAGCATACATTTCTTTCCAGCCAAGTTAAAACCAGGACTTTGGCTGTTCTCACCTGATGATGCCACTTGTGGCTCCTTCAATGAAGTGATGCATCACACAATCACAGCATCACAGACTGGTTTGGGTCAGAAGGGACCCTGAAGCTCATTCAGCTCCAATCCAACACAGGCAGGGACCCCTTCCACTAGACCAGGCTGCTCCAAGCCCCTGTGTCCAACCTGGCCTTGAACACTGCCAGGGATGGGGCAGCCACAGCTTCTCTGGGCACCCTGTGCCAGCGCCTCAGCACCCTCACAGGGAAGAGCTTCTGCCTAAGAGCTCATCTCAGTCTCCCCTCTGGCAGGTTAAAGCCATTCCCTCTTGTCCTGTCACTACATTTGTAAAAAGTCCCTCTCCAGCTTTCCTGTACTCATCCCAGTACCCTGACATAGATTTACATACAGGATGCTACCAAGGTACGACTGTAATCACAGCAGAGCAGCTCAGACTGAGCATTTCTCTATCCAAACAAGCGCCTTCTCTCTCCTCAGACATTAATCTCCCTTTTCTTCATCACCCAGGGATACGGACAGACACGCAATGGGGATTCAGCTCCAACACCTCCAGCTGCTTGCTCTGGGGAACGACGGGGCTGCCAAACCACACGTGAGAGTCTCTCAGAATGGGAAAGCAGAGATACTGCAAGGCTTGAGGTTAATTGGCAGTACATTGTGTGAGGAAGATGCTGTCAGGAAAGGGATGGCTGAAATCTCTTGGCAGGGCTGTCCCCTCGCAATAGGTAAAGGGCTGAGGAACCTTCACTCATGTTAATCTCCTTCATCATCCCACAAAGAGATCTCAACCCCTCTAAGCTGGCTCAAACACACCTGAAGAACATGCTGTGCCAACACATTTTGTAAGCAGTTACACATGACCTCACAGCTTGGGATGGTTTCACTGCGCATCTGCAGCCGCGTGAAACGACTTCATGCCCAGAATCAAGACCACAATTACTTGTGCTGCCCTGACCATGATCCAACACACTTCTGGTGTAGATGAACTCCACTGAGGTCCCTGCTGCTGGGAACACACTGGTCCTAAAAAGAAGACTCTATTATGCCTCTATTATTGCCTCAGGAAAGGATTAGACATGCAGACACTCAGCCAAACACCTCCAATCTGTCCATTATAAGGAATTCCCCAATCTTCACTTGATTTTCAGTCCAAGACGTGCATAAACTGATCTCTCTGTACCCTGGCCTTAGCCTTTGCCCCCAGGCTGAGCCAACGCCACGTCACACCAGACACGAGGGTACCACATGGCAGGACACAGTCCGAACTGCCCTCAAGCAAGGATGATGTTCAACCCCTAAAATATCTCCATCCACATCAAAGTCTCTGCCCTCCACTCGCCAGCTCTCTCATTCACAAACCAA
Organism: Psittacula echo; assembly: GCF_963264785.1. Taxonomy (NCBI): domain Eukaryota; kingdom Metazoa; phylum Chordata; class Aves; order Psittaciformes; family Psittacidae; genus Psittacula; species Psittacula echo. Next base: position 4,404,700 of record NC_137754.1, read on the forward strand.
GAATGTTTGTTAAAGCTGGAAGGGCTGGAAACATGGTGGTGGTGTCCATGCAATACAAGTGCCTATTGGAAGGTGCCCATGGATATTCCTACAGCATTCCTCAAGCCCAGAACACCTCCACGTGATGCAGAGAGCAGGAAGCTGCTGATGCAGAAGGGGTGAAGCTGATGATGAAGAAGCACCAAAGGCAGCTCCAGGTCACTTCTGGAGCACACACGCTGCCCTGGGGCAGCAAAGGACGGGGGCGAAGCTTGCCACATCCCTCTGCAGCTGCAGATTCCTGCCGCCCATCCCATCCAACCCCACCTCCGCAGCCTTCCTGGCCAACCCTTCCCTTCAGGGCAAGGCCAGCCAGACATACAGCCAAGCTGGCAACAACCCCGCGGACGATTGCTCAACAGAGGGGGCAAGTTGAAGCGTATCACATCCCCCATGGATCGCAAAGGCCTTACCAGAGAAAGCCCTTCTTGGGATTTTGATAGCATCTCCATACAGCGGGGAGTGGTTTGGCTCTGCACTCGATGAGCAAAGCGAGTATGTGCAGAGGAGGAGAACCAGCCCAAGAGCTTTACCCCATCCTCACCTGGTGACCATCACGTCCCCATCTCACCACCTTTCTACCACCACGCATTAGGAATCCAGGTCTGTCCTCCCGTATCAGGCCGAGCTGCCCAGTTGTCTTTGCAGTTACCAACAGAGGAGAGATGAGGGTATTTATCTTTGAAACCAAACAAATAATGGCACAGGCTTTTGCAAACAGATCAGGGCTGGGAGGTCAGAGCGTGGCTGGTAAATCTCAGCACTGTTTGCTCAAACTAAATAATATTAGAGCAAGGATAATCAATCACTTTAATCAACAAAAATATTTATAAGTCTTCAGAGCAAACAGTCAGCTCTGCCAGCAGCTGCAGATGGTAGATGTAGATGGCAGGTAGCATAACGATCCACATACCTCTAATTCCCCTGCACTAGATACGGATTTACTTCTCTGCATCACTGGATTTACTGCCACTGAAGACTTGCACTTGCAAGTACTTTGACCCCTCTTCTCTGAAGGCATCCCTCCTCCTTCTCTGTGGCTCACAAATGCACACAACAGCCCCAAATCAAAACCAAAGTAGTTCATAATATTCATTGCACACTCTGAGTGTCTTCTCTATGCCTGCTGCATCTCTCACCACAGCTTCACTTAATGTGAGGGGAGAAAAAGCCTAGTATTATTTCTTTTTAAGCAGAGAAGGAAGCTAAGGCAAAGAACAAGAGGATTTTCCCAAGCACACCAGGCAGTTGAAGAGCTTTGAGATTAAGCCTTCTCCATCCCAGGCTGAGCACAGAGCTGCGCTGCACTTTTGGTCGTCAACCATCCCCATGCATGGGAACAACGGGTTTCCCCATCAACGCCTTCTTCTCCAGCTCCTACTTCTAGGAAACTTCCCACCAGGAAGGGACCAGTGCAGAGACTGGCCCTGGGAAGATGAAGGTGGGAGTGAGCTGGGGAAGGCAGTCAAAGATGCACTGGGCTCCCCCACCAGCTTCGGTCATCCCTATCCCAGCACCAACGGTTGTCCAGGACTATGTCACCTATTGGCCTCAGCCTGGAGAGACAGGAGAATGAAGGGATAAATCAGAGCACTGCTCTGGAGGTGTTCAGATCTGCCCAGAGGAAGCCTCAGCTTGGAAACCTCAGTGAAGGCTGGGGGTGAAAGAGGCTGAGACACTCGCATCCATCCCACGAGCAGCATCCGGAAGCTATTAAGGAATTACAGCCTCCCTGGCCCGGAGCCTTCCCCAGCAGAAGTGCCTGGGAGCAGATGGTGAAAGGGCTGATTGAGTTCGGCTGCTCAGGCCAACAGGCTATTAGGAGGAGACACAAATGGAGGAGGGGGTGGAGGGGGCGTCATTTGGCAACTCAGGAGCCGGGAGCCCTTGCCAGGAACTCCGGGAATCCTTCACCAACCGTAAGAAGCTTGGAGGAGCTACAGCAGGGCCCTGGATGGGTGGCTTGCGAGCTGCCAGCTCCTGATGCTTAAGGGGCCATAAGTGTATGGATAGCAGGAGCCAAAGGCTGGTTGCTCTCCACAGGCATCCTCATCTCCAAAGGCAGCACAGTCACTGCAGTGGACAGGCACCCTTCCAGGGAGGCAGGATGCCCTCAGAGACCTACATCCCTGCAGTCACAGCTCCAGGAGCTATGTGCTCCTGAGCCTTGATCCCGGTTGAGAAGAGGACATAAGAGCTATCAGCTCAGCAGCCCCGCCTGCCCATGGAGCCAGCCTTCCTCCTAGACAAATGCAAAGATACTTGATTTCCAACCTGGTCTAATCCCACCCCATGGGAAGGCACTGGGCATGAGACCAGCCCTCCCAAACTGCCTTCAAAAGGGGATGGGACTCAAGGGACTCTGGATGGAGAGGAGGCGAGAGGAAAAAAGGCCACAGCAAGAGCCATGTAGGAGAGGAGGGAATAAAGCCAACAGGCAAAGACAGCGTAAATCTGATTCTAAAGTCATCCACAGTGCCAGCCCTGCTGAAGGTAACGCCAAGTGTCTGAGCAAAAACACTGATGGAAGAGCCCAAATTGCCTGGGGATGTAGGAAGGGTTTACACCCTCCTTGGGAAGAAGAAGAAGGAGTGACCCCAAAACCAACACAACCCCAAGCTCTGGGCTCCCTGCCCTGGCAAGCCAGCTCCATGCACCACTGTGCCCTGCAGGGGACAGGCACCAGCTGCAGGGCACCCTTGCCTCCGAATCCATCCCTCTTTTTCCAAGGGAGGGACATATCCCCCTGCGCTGCCTTGGCTGACTGCTGCGGCTCCTGAGGTTGGGAAATCGGGAGCCTCGTCAGGGCTGTGCTGGAGGGGCGGGCACGGCGCAGCTCCATGACCGTAAGGGGATCTTTTCGGAGCAATCTTTTCCAAGACAAGTCATGAGATTATTTCTTGCCTGGAATTCGCTCCCGCGGCTCCCATCGGCCCCGGATTGCTGAGTCAAGAGACCGCCGGGGCTGTGCCCTCCAGATGAGTGAATTAACTGCCATAGGGAGCGCTGGGGCGGGCTGGGGGGGTGCGGGATGAAAGGAGGGAGGGACGCGATGACTCCTGGAGAGCCTTCAGGCCCCGGTTTGGCAGCTGCTTTGCAACCAAATTAGTCACCAGATTAGAGCACAGTTACACATGCTGGCACGCGGCGGCTTAAAGGCACACTACCCCTTTCCCTTTGCTTTCCTTCTTTTTCTCTCGCTTTACCCCCTTCCTTTTTATCTTCTTTTTAGGCTTTCAGTGAGTGCTTGGGACCAGCAAACTCATTGGGAAGCTGAGGAAGAAGACATCAAATGGCTTGGGCTGGTGGTCCAGCCCCAGAGGCAGCCCCTGCTCCCTTCCCACCCCACTGATGTGATGCTGGTCCAGGCAGGTCACTCCATAGGATCCGTATGGCCCCAGCCGCTTGGGGCTGGGCTGTTTGAAAGCAGGAACACAAGAGAGTCATCCAGCTCGAAGGCAAAGCAGGCGCATGGCTGGGGCCTTTCAAGTCGCAAGCTTTAAAGCCAGCTTCAAATCTGGAGTCGCTTAAAGGGATGGAAACCAGCCCCAGTGACTAACCACCCCGCCGGGCCACAGCTACCGGGACAGCTCCGAAACCCCACTGCTGACGCTGGAGAAGCGGAACTTTCCCAGCGCCATGGTGGCACCAGGCTTCCCAGAACCAGGGAAAACCCTCTGACATCCAGTTCCTTTGCATCCCTTCAAAAAGATGGGGCTGGCAAATGCCACGGGGTCAGGGTGCACCACGATGGTGCTACCAACTTGCTGGACCCATCCCATGGCTGATGCTGGGGATTGAGGAAATGAGTTTTTCCTCACTTCTGGCTGCAATCGAGGAGGAATTGCGTTTACTGACCTCACAAAGCAGTCTGGAGAGACAGAGCGGTTGGGTAACACGCCTTGAGCGTTTGAAAAGAGAAAGCACTTGGCACTGCGCTTTAAAACTGCTTCTAACAATAATGTGTAAAAGAAGGAGAGAAAAAAAGACCCAAATTTCACGTGTTCCACTACATCTTCTTTGAATTTTCCAGTGCAAAAAGCCAGGAGTACTCAGCTTTTGCAAGAAACAACAGAAGTTGTTTCTTTCTTCTGACAGTTCAAGTTTCGGTAAACAATTTCTCGTAACTAAAAGGTAAGGAAAATAACCCCACCACTTCGCTGCTTCTCGAACACTGACCAAAATGAAGTGGTTTTGCACAAACACATGCAGACACCTACGAAAAAAAAGCTTTCATGTGGGTCAAAAAGCCACATTTGGATTACTGCAATAGATGCTGCTGACACGGTGATGAAGAAAGCAACAAACAAACCCCAAAGTGCTTCCTAGTGTCCAGCTCCCCTTTCTGGGGTCTTCCAGCTGCAAACATCAGTGGCAGCTTTCCCTGAGTCAGCAGTTTTATCCAGAAACCTCTAAGGACACTGCAGGAGAGGCAGCCTCCCAGTGAGAATCCCAGCCTCCACGAGGACATGCAGCCCTCACCCTTGAAGGGACGCAGGGCTGAGCCATTCGCCTCCCCCCAGTCTAGCTCCCAGCCCAAATCAGAGTCAACCAGTACACTCAAACTGGAAATCCCAAAGGTCAGATGGGTCCTGGCCTGCCTGGTGCTGTGGAGGAGGCAAAGAGGTGCAGTAAAGCTTAACGCACACCATAAGAAAACCTATATAAGACATTGGCACATGTTGCCCAGAGAAGCTATGGCTGCCCCATCTCTGGTTCAAGGCCAGGCTGGACGGGGTCTGGAGCAAGCTGCTCTAGTGAAAGGTGTCCCTGGCCGTGGCAGGGGGTTGGAACTGGATGAGCTTTAAGGTCCCTTCCAACACAAACCAGTCTGGGATTCTGTGATTCTACAGATACAGCAACGAGACGGAGACCTGGAGCACACACTGGGGATGCTCCCACATCCCTGCTGCAGCAGAACTGGGGCACCATGCCTCGGTTTCCCCTCAAACCACGTCTCATCAGGCCTTTCTTCAACATCCTTTGGGGTCAGAGGCCCCAAAAGCATGCATGCTGCATTAAAGAACAAGAAGCAAAGTCCCACTGGCTCCTTCTCCTGCGCTCCCCACCAGCCATCTGAAGAATGCCTTGGAATCATGTCAACTATTTGCAATGGGATTGGGGGGGGGGAGAAGGGGCACAGGGAGGGGAGCACGGGGGGAGCCACTCCACTTTTGACTCAGTGTCTGGCTTCTTTCATCAAACCCACATTCCTACTCATGCCATCACCCTCCGGGAAAGTGCGACAACGTACATAATCCATGTGGAGCCAATTTAACATCCCCTCCGCGTAAGAAAACGCGTTTTGTTCATTAAGGAACCCTGAACGCTTCAGCCGGGGTGAGGAGCCAGCCTGCAGCTCCACAACCACCCCAGCAACGTGGTCCTCAGCAAGGAAGCTTTCCTACATACAGCCACGTCCTAAAGCAAAGCAATCTCCCTGCAAACCCACCCTGGGAATGCTGGCTCGGAATAACACTGCACCGGCCAGCCCAGATGGGTCTCTGCCTCTTCTGTCTTCAGAGGAAAGGTTTAACAGGAGGAGGCAAAAAAGCTGGAAAGCAGGAACTGCTGGAGCAGGGGATTGCTGCAGTGTCCAACACCCACCACGAGATGAATGGGAATGGGAATTACAGCCTAGAGCCAGACAGAGCCCTGTTATCCTAATCCACACCGCGGGCTGCCGCCAGGGCATGGCAGATAGGATGCTCACGGTAGATAGGATGCTCACGGTAGACAGGATGCTCACGGTGACCTCTGATCTCCAACTCTCATTCCCAAACCATAGGAAGGAGGGGATTTTTCTCTCTGGAAAGGAAAGCTGCTAGCTCTTCCTCACATTTGTAATAAGTTATATTTACAGCTACAGGAACCAGCTGCGGGATGGGAGGGCTGTGCTACACCAGCAGAGCATCCTGGCTTCTTGCATTACAAACAAAGGGGTCCACCTGCATGGCGCAGAGCACTGACAGCAATTTGAGGCACAACAGCATAAAAACAAGCCAGAAACCACTGGGAGACACCCAGCACACTGGAGCAGGGAACAGGACAACTTGGAGCACTGGTGGATGCAAGCGCCAAGAGCCTTCAGCTGAACACAAGCTGCCACTGAGGAGCTCAGGCTTTGCATGCAAACATTAGCAGGCTGTTAATGCTCCTCACTTTCAGGTCTATTGTCTACAACCTATGAGGCTGGGGCTTTTAACCAAATTACAACCTGAAACCACCCTGATTTTATGCCTTTTCTTGGCCACATCTCAGGAGCTGACATCAAGTTATACATCCCAGCCCGATGCGAGACCCTCCGGTGTTCATTCAAGTTGATATTCAGGTAAAGCCACCTGCAGATTTGCATGTTTTCAGGTAATTACCACCAAAGGCTGCTGCACTCAAATCCCCAAACCAGGACAGAGCAGATCCATAGGCTGGATGCACATGCAGCAGGGCTGAACCCAGTTGTGCAAGAGCATCTCAGCCGTTATCTTTGGAGCCATCTCAGAGTTTTGCCATCAGCAGGACTCAAGGGCCTCCCTCCCCTCAAATTCCACTGCACCTGGGAAAAATGTAGGAGCTTGTAGGAGAATCAATAAATATTTATTGTTTAACCAGCAGTATTTTGACTGGAGATGTAAGCATGGCCCCGTGCCAGTGAAACCAGAGCCTTCTTGGCCAGCGCTGCAAACAAATCTTTTTCTGTATCTAGCTGGAAGATTATAAACTACACAATGAGAAAAAAAAGAAGGAAAAAGAAACACAGGCAGCGAGCAGCTTAGTCACGGAAGAGGAACAAAACTGCTGAGATGTAAAAGTATGTCGTGGGTGTATAAAACATAAGGGGGATGCCGGCCAAATTTCTGGCTGAGGCAGCTGTACCGTTTGTACCAGGTATACATTTGTCCCACTGGCTTCTGCAGTGATGAGGATTTGTGCCGTATCGGAGCATGTATCGCTGCCTTCAGTGGAGCTACGCTGATGTGGATGAGCTGCAGAGTGGCCCATAACCAAAAAGCAGACGTGGGGAGTCAGGTCTTGACCTATGGAGGCACAGACTTGCACCCATCAAAGACCACTGCTTCCATGGGGATCCCTCAAGCTCACAGTGCAATGAAGAGTCAGTGGCTGGCTCCAAGGTCGTTTTAACGATCCAGTAAGGCAGATAATCCCCTCCTCCTTCACTTGAGTTAGTCCCCTGGCACCATCCCATCAAGCACTGATGAAAACCTGAAAGCCTGGAAGATGCCACCAGCTCCAGCCTTTGGATCCACTCCAGGAACAGCAATGACACTTGCTCTCCTAAGTCATGTAATCTGCTCACCTTGTGAGCAAAAAGGAAAAGACCCTCTTTCCTTGTCTGGGAGAAATCCACTTGGATTTGCTCCTTTCTTCTTCAAAATCCCATCACATACCAGTACCACATCTGAAAACAACCATTCAGGATGACAGATCTGCACGTCTACACCACTAAATTGTGCTCAGACACGGCTTTAGTCACACCTAACCTCTTCCCTGAGTGCCCGCGATGTATCTGGTATCACCAAAACAGCAACTAGCGAAGAACCCACCTTTCATACAGCACCAAACTGTAATCCAGGGTCTAACCACAGGCCAGCCTTGGCACCCTAAACCCACACAAGGGGGACCCGCTCAGGATGATGCAGCCATATTCAAAAGCTGGCTTCCGTGGTTGAGCTCAGCATGCCACAGTCCCATTGGAAAGAGCACACATGTTCCTGGCTCCTTGCTGCCTGCCAGCAATCTGCTATGGATTTGGGAGAGCAGGGATGGCACAGGACGTGCTTGTCAGCTCGCTTTGGAGAGCTCCAGTGCGGCATTCCAGCATGAGGCTGTGTTATCCCTTCATTTTATAAGGCCTATCAAAGCATGGCACACTGTAATTACATGGCAAATTAACAGCCACTTCGTGTAACAACACTGTAATTACACACTTGTTACATGCTTTGGGGAGTTTATGATGGAAACCTGGGAGGAACGGGGTTCTGCTCCTCTTTCCTGGAAACCTCACTCCCTGTACTCATGTCAAAAATGATTTAGTCAAGGATATGCTTTAGTCCTGTATCCCTGACAGAAAAGTCTATGGAGTTGCCCTCCTTCCACCTCTTCCCACCTTTTGTCCCTTAAGTAGACAGAAGGTGACACTAAAAAGAAGGCTGGAGCTGGTGGCAGACGGTCCCCTCCCTCCAGGGAAACTCTCATTCCCCCATCCTAGCTGGATACCACAGTAATGGGCATTTTGTAAGTGCATAGACAGATAATTGCTCTTTTTCAGTTCAAATTCTCACCTCCTCCACAGGCAATCAGCACCGAAAATGCCAAGAGGAGCCCAAAGCCCTCAATTTATTAGTCTTGCCCTTGTTGACTGATGATTCATGCCCACACAGAGGAATCCACAGCCAAAGCTGAGCTCTCACCTTTGCTGTTAATGCACAAGCTTTTAGAAAGACGCCAGATGCAATTCTCTGCATCCCTGAGGTCACTTCACCTTTCGGAGCTTGTTCCCCTTCCTCTTTTGCTGGGCTTCCATGCAAACCCTCTGGCATAGCCACTGCAAGCCATCACCAAGACAGCTCTCATAACAGCAGTAGGGAAACTGAGTCACACAGCGGCTGATACAGCCATAGGGACCAACCCAGAATGCTCTGCAAGGATAATACAGAAACAAACCTCCCCTTCTGGAAAAGATTCAGGCAGGTCCTCCCTCCACATCCACACCACATACAGGCTGTTCGCTTCCTGCAGCAATCACAGCAGGAGAAATGTTCCTTCAGCCCTGACCTGATGTTGTCCCAGACCCCGAACACAGGGAAAAGCTTTTGCCAGATGAAAATACACCCCTGGGATGCCACCTCCACGCAGGCCAATGGGAACAACGCCTCCAGCTCCCAGCTGTCCTTAAACCCATGAGGTTGTCCCATCTCCCCGCAGTCAGGATTCTACCCTGCCTCTGCCCAGATTCCTCTTTTCATGCCAGGCGAGAACAAATCCACCACCATGCACGTAACACACCTCCAGAGAAGGAAGTGAGAAGGGAAGTGGATGCAGGAGCATCTCTGCCTCAGCCGGGATGCCCAGCATCACCACCTGCATTACAGCCCTTCCCTGGTACTTTGTGGGATGCCTCAGGGGCAGCAAGTCAGCAGCTTCATTAGTTATCTCTGAGTACTTGGGAGTCCCAGTTATGGGCCGCCAGCTCCCAGCAAGGGGTGTGGAGCTGCTCTTAACTGGCCACAGAAAGCAAATGGAGCTTTGCAGAACTGGAGGAAACACATTAATTTGCAGAGGGCAGCATTCACTAGTTGCAAGGTGAAGCTCCCACTAGGGCTGATTTTCACATAGTTTGGAGCTTTATGTCTGAAAAAAGCCAGTAAACTAAATCACACCAACCCACTGGTAGATCAGTCACAGAATCCCAGACTGGTTTGGGCTGGAAGGGACATTAAAGCTCATGCAGTTCCAACCCCCCCGCCATGAGCAGGGACACCTTCCAACAGACCAGTCCTTTACCTGCAATCAAATGTGATGTTGCCATCTCCTCTATCAGATCCTATAATGAAAACCCATGCACATAACAACTTGCATGTTAAAGAAGCAGCCCACCACCGTGGCTTTTTGGCTCCTGACCTACTCATCTCACTCACACATTCTTGCTGGCAACAGCAGGGAGGAATTTGGCGTTGGAAGCTTTGTACAACTTCACATCCCTTTCGGGTTATTTTTAAATCCTTTGGACACACTACAAATCCAAAGAACTCATACACGCAGGAGTGGGCTGGAGCTGGGTTTCATTTCAGGGGTGTGAGAGGGCCACAGTATCAATGCACCTCTGCAGTTTTACACAGCATCAAGCACCTGGCACATTAAACAACTTGCACAATTGAAAACCTATGGCTGTAAGGACTCTCCCTGTGTAAGGTTAACCCTATGGGTGCCATGAAGAAACTCTGCTTTGCTGTTTGCTGGTGTGGAAAGGAACAGGGGGCTGGACTCTGTCCCATGGAGGCCAATGCCCATTTTGAAAAGGGCAATGGGCACATTTGGTGGCATATTCAGACACCAAGACCAAGGGCTGAACAAGCAAGCATCAGGGAGCAGTTAAGTCCTCAGTCTTATGAGGACTTAAGGCTGAGGGACATGGAGAGTTCAGTCTGGAGAAGAGAAGGCTCAAGGGGGACCTGATCGCTCCCTACAACTGCCTGACAGGAGGATGGAGCCGGCTCTGCTCCCAAGGAACAAGGGATGGGACAAGAGGAAACACCCTCAAGCTGCACCAGGGGAGGTTTGGACTGGATTAGGTAAAATTCCTTCACCAAAAAGGTGCTCAGGCATTGGAACAGGCTGCCCAGGCCAGTGCTGGAGTCACCATCCCTGGATGTGGTCACAAACCATACAGATGAGGCCCTCAGCGCCATGGGTTAGTGGCAGCCTTGGCAGTGCTGGGGCAACAGCTGGACTTGATCTTAAAAGGTCTTTTCCAACCTGGCTGATTCTGTGAAGCCCAAACCATACCGGAGCAGAGACAAACTGCATCTCCTACGCATTCCTGGGTGCCAATAACATGTAGCAGCATCCACACTCCTCTCAACATCAATCCAACCAAGCAAGAAAGCTTCAGCATCCTCTAAAAAGTTGAGAGGGGAAATGAGGTTAAGCCAGCTAATTGACAGCACTGACCTTTCTGGCTCACAGCGTTAGTGTAGCCACCAAAACAGAAGCCACTGCAGCAGAAGCCGACAGGGAGTCAGCTCTTTTTTACCTTTTGGGGTTTTATTTTTCAGCGCTCTTCCTGCTGAAGTTTAAACTTCGGGTCAACTCTAAAATGCTGTCACAAGCTGCAAGAGAGCTTTTGCAGAAAGAAGAAAACCAACTTAAGACAGGGTGAAACACCATGTCCTCACTTCAGGCACAAGACAGATACATTGACCCAACGCTCAAACACCTAAACACCAGAGACGGCCCTAAACATGCTCTCACCCATGCCAGGAGTGTCTAAATTCAAACAGATACGTTGGTTTGAACTGCAAAACAACCCCCAGGTGTTTCTCCCTATCCCATTTTCTTCCCCTTGTGGCAAGCAGGCTGCTGTCACCCCCTGAGCAAGTCTCCAGTGCATGTTCTTTAAGCCGAAGCTGCAGGAAACAGGCACAAACAGCTCAACTCCACCTTGAACCTGCTTCGGAAAATTATCCTTGCTGTCCCTATTGCACTTTGACGCCGGGTCCTTCCAAGCCCACACCTTAAAGCCAGGGTCAGCTTTGCTGTTGGGGGCACAGCCCCAAAAAAGCTGCAACAAGCAACCGAGTCCTCTCTACAGCAGGGAGAGGGGGAAGATGTATGCAAAGCCATGTCCCCGCACTGGACACCATGTAGCAGATCCGCCAGACGTCTGCTTCATTACCGGAGCTCCGCAGACGAGCTGATGCTACACGAGCATCTACTCCAAGCCGGAGCCGCAACCCCTGTGCGCTCCAGCACTCGGCTGGAGCTGTCATTTCAGCTCGCACATGCAGCCTGAAATCCCATTGCCTGGCAGGAGCTGAGCCCCTTCCTGGGTTTCCTCGAAACTTGCTAGCTGGCAAAGGAAGGCGCAGCTCTAATTCGATTTTCTTCGGCGCGCCGGCGCTGCACAAACCCAGCAAACCTCCACCGCAGCGGGAATTACAACAGGGCTCACTTCCCCCTCCCTTGCACCCTTGAAAAAGGAGGGGTTTGCCCTGCAGACCCTCCAAGCTTCATCCTCTGCCTCGACTGAGCAAGGCAGACATCAGTCGAGCGCCCGGGGTCAGCAATCAGACAACATCAGTATGCGAATAACAGCCCTTATTATGGTAAAGACTCAACTACGAGCATTAACCACAGCCAGCTGAACTTATCGCTACAACAGAAGAGAAACCCACACACTTGGAGTAACATGGTGCTGTCGTCCCTGATAGCTCCTGCACCCTTCCTCCACCCATTTCTCCGGCTCCAGAAAGGAAAAAGCAAATCAAAGCAGCGGGTTTTCCTGGTTTAAATCTACATGAGGCACCGATGGAGTTTTGTTTCCTAAATACCACGCAAGATATTCCCAGCGAGGGATGGGGAGGAATGTCCACCCCAGACAAGCTGCTTGTGCTGCGCTGCCAGCTTTCCACTCGGGAAAAGACGGGGTGTCCCGGGGTTAAAAAACAATCCATGGGAGCGCATCTCCGCTGCTCCCAGCCCGAGGTGCTCGCCTACATCCCCGCAAGGATGCCAGAAGCATGAGGAAAGGCGGCTGGAGGGACGGCGGGTCGCTGTTTAAGCAAAGCGGTGGCTTGAGAGGGGCGGAAAAGTCTTCAAACTGCTCGGAAATTAAGTTCGCCTTCGCCTTTCCCCCAGCGGTGCTGCGGGACAGAGCCCGGCGGGCGCCGCTCCGCTCCGCCGTGGCTTAGGGGGTGGGTTTCATTTCCCCTTCCCAAAAACACTCCCCATAAACCCAAACCCCAACCGTCCCCGGTCAGACATCCCCCCCCCCCACCGCCGCCCTGGCTACGAAACAAGGGGAAGAAAGGGTGCAAAGAGTTCCCCGACGAGGGGGACACAGGGACGGGAGGGCGCTCACCGGGGGACGGGAAGAGCTCGCTGTCCACTTTCTCCGTCTTGATGATGGTCAGGTCCACCGCCGCCTTCATGGCTGCGGCGGCGGCGCGCCGGGACCGGGGGGCGGCGGCTGCTGAGCCCCGCCGAGCGCGGAGCGGGGCGCCCGGGCGCCTGCCTGCCTTCCTCCTCCTCCTCCTCCTCCTCTTTCCTTCCGCGCTTCCTCGCTCCTTTCTCCCACTCCGCTCCCCCACCGCCCCTTCCGCGCTCCCTCGTTGCCGCTCCGCTCCGCCTCGCCCCGCCGCCACCGCCCCGGCCCGGCCCGAGCCGCCGAGGGGAGGGCGTTGGGCCCGCCCCGAGCGGTGACAGCGGCGGGGAGGGACCCGCTTGTGCCCGCCCCGGGGGCGGCTCCCGTACCCGGCGCCGCGGGGCTCGGAGCTGGAGCTGCCCCGGAGAGAGGGAAGTGATGGGGGGCACGGGATGATGTGGGTCAGCGCAGCCAGCGTGAATTTGGGATCTGCTGCTGCTTCGCTTGCATCCGTACCCGAAACACGAAAGAAACGTACAGTTGGAGTTTTAGCCCGGGAAAACGCCGCTAGCTGCAGGCAGCCCTGAGCCAAGGCTCTTGAAACCAGTTGCTTTCACCCTGCTTGCCTGGACATGAACCTGCCACACGTATATGGCCCCTTCCATTCTCACATCACCCCTTACCTCTTGTACCACCATTGCGGCTGCCCACTGGGATGCTCTGCCACCCGCTAGCACATCTGAATCTGAATGTGTGAGCATGGTCAGGTCAAAGTGTGCTTGCATTGAAGGTGGTTGTTCACGAGTGTGCTCTGTACAGGTGGGAGGCCAAAATGGCTTGGGAACTGGCTAGATAAAAAGCACCTTGAAGATGCAAGATGGGCGTCACGCCAGCGTGACATGAAGTTAGCAGAAGAATATCGTTTTTCGCATGAAATATGTTTTATTGTATTTAGGGAGCACAAACTTCAGACCACAAACGGCAGAGCAGGAGGGAGATTATGACTCACAGACATCAATTTACCGGTACGAGTGTTAAAAAAAAAGTGATTAGCAACCAGCTTTTGTGGTTCTCTCACTCCGAAAGTCTCAACAGCCTCTGACACACTGGCAGAGATGGGCTTAAATGAACATCCCGGCTGTGATGGGGCAGCCATATGAGCCAGCGCTGGGGCTCAAGGCTGCCTGCTAAGCCATGGGATGAACCAGGGTCCTGCCTGCAGTGAAACCTTAAAACACACCGAGAGACAAACTGCAGATGCAAACGTTGCAGCTCAGGATTATTTCTAGCTTTCGCAGTCGCCTGAGGCATGTTTATAGAAGGAAAACGAGTAACTAAAAGAAGCTGCGAGGTGCCAGGGCCAGGAATCAAGAGCCTGATTCTGGCTCACACAAGCAGCCAGTTTTACCAAGAGCTAGCAAAGCAGGGCAGGCACTTAGCTCCAGCCCGTCAGGTACCTCACCCATTGCCAAGCACTTGCATTTCTAATTGCACAGGCAATTTTGGCTTGCCAGCTCAATTATGGGAAATCTATTCCTGCAGCAGGGCAATAGGAGCAGCAGTTTGCTCTGTGACCAATATAAGTCCTCTCTCCAGTGATTCCCATGTGCATTGGAGAACCTGAGCTGCCATCAGGCAGAGGACGAGGTGTGAAACCTTGGGTGGTGAGTCCTTGGTTTGAAGCCTACCACAGGAATGAACCTGGAAATCTGGAAGTGAAAAGAGGATGGATGTAAGGATAAAATTTGGTCTCTATTGCCTCTCCCCAAACAGGATCATGTGTTTGCACCTGACCTTCATTTTGGGTTTCTTTTCCCACACGGGATGGACAGCAATGATTGAAGGAAGCAGCTATTGAGAGGAGATTATGCAGAACACTTCCAGTTGAAAAGCAAAAGGGGATTCAGGAGAAACAGCTGCCTTTCTGTATGATCCCTTCCAGAGCAGGCTTGGGAAGGGAAACCTGATGCAGTTATCACAGCCTGACAATCTTCCCCTTCCTACACTTCTCTCTGCGTGCTGCAAACATCCCGGGCGAGTATGGGAGCGTGAGTGCAGGGCTGGTTTACACAGCTGCCATCAGCAAGCACCTGCGGTCCCAACCGTATTGAAGTGACCCCAGCGCTCTCCCCTCTCAATAATCCACCCGCTCAGAGCAAGCAGCCTCCTGCAGCAAACCACAAGCCCCAGACTGAAACAGGAGGCGCACAGCGAGGTTGCCGTGGCTTGTCTGAGTGGGTGCTGATGGGGACGTGCTGTCCATCCCCCATTCAAGGCTCCTGTAAGCAGAGACGGAGCTGGTGATGGGCATCAGAGGAGGCAGCGGCTCCTCTGCATCTGTGCTTTAGCCTTGCTCCTGTGGGCCAATGCATTTGCCTGAGCGCTTTACAGTCTTAAGGGCTGGGTGAACTCCAGTGCACCTGTGAAGGCATTCCTTTTCTTCTGGACCAGAACAAAGGCTCTAATAAAGATCCTTCTCCCATCTTGTGTGTTTTTAATTAGGGAAGATACACACGCTCTTGGCATCCCGTCTCAGCCCTGATCTTGCAAAGCTGATGACACTAAGCCACAGCTTGGTGCAGCATGGCTGCGGCAAGGCTTTGAGCTTTTCCACTCCCCACCCTCACCCCCCTTCCACGCTCCCCCAAACTCCTGTTGCAGTTTGCTTGTGCCATGTACAGCAGCCCCTACATGTGAGGAAACTGGAACTGCTGCCAAGAGTAGCACCAGGGTAAAAACCCCAAAGTGGAGGAAAAGAACAGAGAGGCTGCGGACAGAGATTTCCTCCCAGGGCAGCTGAACCTCTCCTTCGAACTCGACTCCGTCCTCAATTTGTGTTCACTTCAGAGCCTGCAACATGAAAGCCCTGGCTCTGAACTCCAGCTGAGCCGCTCAATGGCTCAGTGTTCGCAGAAGGCATGGAAGGAATCCATTGATTAGTTTCTTCAGCTGGGATGTGACCATTTGGAGTCCAAGACCTGCCAAACATGACTTCGCCTCGGCAACTGGTTCCTATTTGCTGCTTACAGGCTTTTGAAATATCTTTCCTCTTCCACATCCAAGTCTCACCCTCCTTTTCCATTCTGTCGTTATTCAACATTAATATCTACTCAGGCTTTCTCCTGTCGAGGGAGGATGCTGGGTTGCGGAGAACAGCCCTGCTGCCATTAATACAGCCAAAAGATTTTGCCGTTGATGGGAGATAACCATCTGCCCTCCCTCCACAATGCAGCCTGGCTGTTTTTAAACCTTTGGAACAAAGAAAGGACGGGCAGTAATGCCACATTGTTCCAGGGACGCTGACTAACCTTGGTTTCAAAGAATAATAATAATCACTCATTTAGCGTTGAGGAAAGGTATGACGAGAACGCAGCCTTTGCCGTGATTTCCGAACACGCAGTGAGGGCAGGAACGCTCTTCCATGACCTCTCTCCAAGCCGGGGCCGTCTCTTTCCCTTCGGCACAGCCGAATCCACTCCTGTCATGGCCCTTTTACCAGCAGGCAGCTGTTGGCTCTCCTCCAGATGTTAGAGCTGGGACAGCTTCTCCTCTCCCTCGGATGTTCCCATTGTCCTTGCAGCAGGCTCAGGATTAGGTGTTACCGGTCGTGTGGAGAAGGAGCTTTTCCGAGCACGGCTGCTCCCAAAACGTGGCTACCTCTGGGGTGAAACACAACGGCTCCTTAACAACGCGGAGCAACACCGCCCAGCTGTTGTGGACAGGAAATGAAGAACACCATATCCAATTAAACCTGCAGGGGGATATTTATGGCAGAACGTAATTAGCCAAATTGGAGCCTGCCCCAAAACTGCCATGGGATTTTTAATGACTGCAAGCGGTCAGGGCTGCAGTTTGATGTTTTGTCAAGTAAACAATAGCCAGAGGGCATGAGGCTGAAATCAGAAGCAAAAGGGGGAGAGGGGGGGAAAAGTGTCGTGCAATTCCAGGGAGAAACGGAGACATGAAAGCATTTATCGTAAGGGGGACATTGTTGGCAAAGGCAGCAGCCACCACTCTAAGAAAGGAAAGAGCAGGGAGGTGGCTCTGGGTGTGGAGGTGGCCCTCTGCAATGAGAGGAAAGAGCAAGCAGCTGCCATGACCATTCCCAAGGGAGATACCTTTCCTGGAATTTAAAATGATACGAGAAATTCTTTCAAGCGCCGTAATAGCTGGGAAGTGTTTGGGTGAGTTGTTTTACGCTGGTGAAAGGAGGCTGGATTAGTAGTCCTAGTGACCACAGCCTCCCTTTTTTGGCTAAGCACAGGGCATGGAAGCAGAGCTGGTTAGTCAGCACGTACTGTGTGCTGTCCATAGGGAAGGCAGGCTGCTCTCACATCTAGCCTTTGTGACCATCACGGAAGCGTTGCCTCCTCCATGACCCACATGGCTGTGGCCTCTGGGGTCCCCTTGCTGCTGTGGGGCTGGAGTCATCCTCTGCTGCCTGCATTAAAAGCAAGTTTCTGTTCACCCTGTGGAGATCCAGACTTCAGGGTCCTGCTCAGCCCCGAGACATCATTTCTGTCACAATACCATCCTCTGATTGCTCTCCAGGCGCGAGCAGAGGAAGCCGCCTCCGAGCCTCCCCGACTCCT
Source organism: Psittacula echo (assembly GCF_963264785.1). Taxonomy (NCBI): domain Eukaryota; kingdom Metazoa; phylum Chordata; class Aves; order Psittaciformes; family Psittacidae; genus Psittacula; species Psittacula echo. The sequence continues at coordinate 4,421,932 of NC_137754.1, forward strand.
GCGCTCATTAACTTCCCAGCAGAGATGGCTCACAAAAGCATCTTTGTGGCCAGCAAGGAGGGAGAACTCCAGCTCGCACACATCCCCACAACAGCTCCGGTCCACACACTGTAGGTACCTCAATCAACAGTCTCACAGAGCTGCTTGAGCTTCTTCAAGTGGCTCCTGCGATTGGTTTCCCGGAGGTCCCATGCTGATTCATAACCTGATTAGCTAATTTGGGCTCCAGCAATGTAATTCTGCCCTGAGTTTCGTTGGCGGGGGGTGCTGTCACTCACTTGTTGCCCTGCTGGAAGAACTTTCTGGCTGGAAAATCCTGGTAAGCTGTTCTGCAGCGCTGTTTGCTCTTGGTACGTTTTCCCTCTCCTCCTCAAGTAACAGCACTGAGTTCTTGGTAAATGTAACGTGAGGATTTTTGCTGTTAAACTCGTGATGTTCTCAGTTACTCCTGAGCACAGGCGGATTATACACGTCAAACCCTATTGGTACGACCTCTCATCTTTGGTCAGGTCTGTTCGGCAGCCTCCTTCATAGCAGAAACAGCCAGCTCAGACTTAAACAGTACCTCTGTACTTGCGACTTCACCTTTGGCATTCTCCAATCTCTAGTGACAGATTACTGATGGTTTCTGATGGTCTTTGAGATCCCCTTCCCTGGGACACAGGTGAGGGATTACGAAGGAAAGGCAGTAGGATCACTGATAATCAAGCAGCTCTCTCCATACAAGTGTTAGTATTCACTAACTCTTAAATGCCCTTTCAATCCTTCAAAAAACCCACCACCATCAATAAAAAGACCCACTGCTTCAATACCAAGTCACAGCTACATTTCCTTTTCATGAAGGTGCCAGGAGCCACACAAGCACCTCCCAAGTAAGCTGTGTCCAGCACCAACCTCTAGAATACAAATTCACAACCTAAGAAATAGCAGGCACCATTAAAACACACTTGCACACAGCCGTGGAAGTGGTCAGCACAGGGAAATAAAACACTTGACAGCAGTGAGTGACCCTCAGTTTAATGCTGTGGCCAGGACAGAGGGGTTCAAGTGATGGAAATGTGACTCCTGGTCAGTATTTCCACAGACCTTTGTGCCTCCATCCCCTCTTTTTAATGAAACAACATTTTCTCACTTCACAAAGGGCTGGGGTATCAGTTCAGCAGTCCCAAAGGAAAAGCTCAGGGGCTGGGCACCGTAATGGGGTCTCACAGAGAGAGATTTGAGAGGAAAGTTCAGGCAAGAGAGCTGGGATTCCCATCCTTTGTCATGCAGGACACTGGGAAGCACAGACACTGATCCACCAGCCCAGATCCTTCCAGTCCAACCACTGTCCCAACATGACCACGAGATCTCAGGTGTGCGGAGGTGATTCAGCGATAGACACAATTATCCCACACACCCCATTGCCCACAGCACAGGATGAGACCCACACTGACAATTAAAGCCCTAAAGCTGCCCTGCTCATATATGTTCTGCTGGTGGAGACACCCGTTGAGCCCAGCACATCCCTCCCAGGATGAAGGTTTTGCCTGCGTACTCAGTTCAAAGAGCCCCGCATTGGAAACCTCCTCACTTGCAATTGTCTGCACTTGGCAACCCAGCCCGATAGTGAATAAACGACAGAGAAATATTCCTCTCTACACGTGTTTGGGTTTCTTGGGGTGGTTTTCTTGGACGGCAATCCTGGCTCTGCAACAATACCCGTCTTGTTCAGCCCCACGCTACAGAGCAGGCTTGAATAGATCTGTCTAAAATTATAAGCGGGCAGCCCCTGGGCTCTGAGAGATCACAGGCCACATGCTGGGGCTGAACAAAGGCTCTGCTATTTCCTTACAATTAGCCCAGCTAAAAGGACATCTATCTCCTTCCATTAGAGCCACCACGTGCCTCCCAGTCAGTCCATTGTAAAGCTAATTAAATAACACGCCTCTCTCCCCATGAGGGGCTCCTGATGAGGTCCTAAGGCCTTGCTGGTGTACAAGGGGAAGAGACAGCTGGTCAGCAGGGGCCTGCGACTCCACTGGTCACCCATCTACAGCCATCATCATCATCACCACTTAGTGCAGGGGTTTTGATTATGTTCAGAAAGCTGTTGAAGGGAGATCCTGAGATATGAAGGGGTTCAGCACACAAACCTGTTTGCTCCTCTGTCAGCTTCCCCACTGCCTGCAGCAAAAGCTTCAAACCCAGCTGATTTAGGCGCTATTTTTGCCTGTGCTTTGCTGGGAGTTGGAAGAAAAAAGCAGAGGTAAAGATTTTGTCTAAATGCGTTCCGGGTTGATGCAAACCAGTTTGGGGTTCCCCCCCCCCCCCAAGTTCTAATTGTGTTAAAAGAGGCAAAAGAAAGTAAGCAAGGAAAATGGTGCCTCATTCCACCTGAGCTAGAACTAGTTTTGCGCTTTTAAAGTGGGAAGGAATTGCAAAATGGGGCAAATGAAAAGGCAATTGAAAGTAATCCATTAACAAACCCTCTTTTCATCCTGTTAGTTCGCCTTCTTGAGGAGGTTTCTGTAGGTCTCAGATGTAGATGACCTGACATGAACCTGCTTTTTTTGCTGTGAAGCCTCATTTGTGTTTTAGCATCATGAGTGAGATGGAGCCAAATCTACCTCTGATGCCTGGAGTGTCCTTCCAATGTGAAAATTCATTCTAGCAAGTCAAGATGGCACACTAAACATCACAGGGGCCTCCTGCAGTGTCCTGAGTGATGCTTCAGAGGCCACCACGACCATCATCTGTCCCTGGAGGAGGAGGATGTGGCTCTCTTGCAATGCCGAACCTACAACCTCAAGCCAAACACAATGAGAGCAGCTTTTCCCTCCATCAGCCCACCCTGGATCTTCAGGGTGAGCTCTGTTTGCAACACCACAAGTGCACAGCCTCGCACAACTGCTAAATCACTCCAGATGTTCAACACCTTTTCTCACACGCTCCCAAGACCCGGAAGAAATACAGTTTCCTTCTGCCAAGTCTACACTTAGCAAGAGTTGCAAAAATCCCCTTTACCCCCTTTTAAATCATTATTTTCCATCTCTGGCTATTTAAATCTTTATTTTCACACTGGAAGAGCATGACTGGAATAGTGGGAAGGTGGGTCAACAGTCTGACGGGCTCATTTCCTGTGGATCTTCGGCTCCAAGCTTGGAAAGCTGGACCTGCCGCTACAGACAGAGCTCCATCCACCCAAGGAAAAGAGAAAGACCCCATTCCTCAGCACTTCCCACTGGGAAGACAGTAGGAGGAAGGTCACAGAGGAGGAGGCAGAGCTTGATTTCATTCTGATGGGAGCACTTTTCCAAATTTCCCTGTTTTCTAAGCCCACAGCTACCCTGGGTAGCAGCTGCTGCTGGAGCCTGGGTGGGAAAATGCCGGGAAGCTTTAGAAATGCATCAGGGTTTGCCAGGAAATACAACACGTAGTGTGTGTGTGTGCACGTCCATAGGGTTTCACGTAAAAGCTCAAGGATCAACTCATTGCCCGTCACTGTTGAAACAATGGAAATGCAAACTTGTTACATCAAGTAATCAAATTCAACAGGGACATATCAACAGGGCTAGGTAAATCATCATTTAGAGATGCTACATGACTCACATGAAGGGCTAGAAGGGGCTAATACAAGAGTTCAGCCCGAAACACAGTTTGAACGTAACCTGGGAGTGTGCTGCTCAGCTGTCCATCTGCTTTCAAACCCCACGTCTGAGTACTTCATTCATCGCAAACCTACCAAGAAAAGGGGTAGGAGCCAAGAAAAAGATGTCTTGTATTAACCACCTTCCTCCTCCCCTCACCCAGCTAGTGCCCTTGATCCCAAAGCTATGGGAATGGCTCCGCAAGCCACTTGATTAATAAGAGCCCAGGGGGGAAGAATCGTTTATATAACCTTGTCTTCTCTAAACTTCCTAAGTGCTTTAGAAAGTGGCTGCCCTGGAAACCCAAACTGGAAACAAAAAATATTATCTCTTCCATTTATAAACATCTCCGGCACTAATGAAGTGAGGAGCGGGAGGGGAAGGCCGGGATGCGCTTGGCAGGCGTGGGAGAGCCCAGATAAAACCATCTCGTTTCAGGTGGGTGTGGAGTGGAAAGCCCTGCCACCGCGGTCCAGTGCCACTGTAGCTGCTGAGTACAGCGCTGCAAGGCCCCTGGGGAGGGACTGGGGAAGATGGATGGTTATGGAAGTATCTGCTACGCTAAACACAGAGGCAAAGCGACAGCCTTACTAGGTGCAAACGTAGTGGGGGAGAAAGAGCAACATAAAATGAGGCAAGAGCAGATGGACGAAAGCTTAAACCAGTTCCTCTAGCTTGAAGGTATAGTGAACCATCACATCATGATATTGGAAAGCAGGGAGTATTGATACTCATGCCTTGTGGTATAAACTACACAGACCAGGCTCCTTCTACATGTGAACAGAGCATGGCTGTTTACACCAGTATGGTCTAAAAAACATATGAGTGGTCCAGATTAAGCTCTTGGGTTCACCCACCCTCTGCCTTGCAGTTCCTCAAGAGGTTCATCTGAATCAGAGTCAAAAGAAGGATTCTGCTGAGTAGAATAACCTATTTCTCGGTTTTCTTTCCACGTTGCCATTTCCCACGGAGATTTGTTTTTGCATCAACACAGCCAGCACCAGAAAATGCTGAGTTTTGGCTGGAAATGTTTGGATTTCGTTTTGACAAAATATTGATGATTTCCGCAGAGCAATCTGTCACTTTTGGCAGCAACAAGAAGAAAAGTAAAAAAAGACGTATTTCATCTAGATAGGGGACTGAGCTGACACCCAGCCTGGAACTCGGCACAAGTGGAAGGCAAAGCAGGCTACTGGGTTGCCTCGTTATCCTGTCAGTCTGATTACTGCAAAGCAAAGGAAACGTGCTACTGCTTCCATGTAGTAGCTGTTTGCCTGGATAGAAACACAACCAAAGCTGCCAGACAAGGGAAGCATCTGGTCTCCTGGGGTTACGGAAGATGCAAAGCAGGGGAAGAGAAGGTCTGATCATTTCTGAAGATGTTTCACAGGAGGTACAGATACCCCAAGGTGGCAAAGAGCTGGTCCAGGGCAGGACTGAGATGCCAGTTTTATTTCCATCACTACCTTCCATAATTAGCTGTGCCTCCTGAGCCTGCAGAACTGGGTCGAAATCGTCTGTGAGATGCCTGAAGCTGACCAAATCAGAATTTTTCCATGAACAGGTTCCCATGGGGCATCTCCTCCTTTTTTCCTATTCCACCCCAGTGCTGACATCAGTCTGGACAAAACAAGTGCCCTCTGCCTTCCCTTGAACTTAGGATGTGGAGAGTGAATCACACAAACCAGGGGAGAAAGGCATTTCTGACTCCTGGAAGACAGTTGCTGATGAGTTAGGGAGAAGCAGTTTGGGCCAGCTCTTCTTAGAAACCAAACCTCTGCTTTAGTGCAGCAGTTTCTTTTCCTCCATCCCATCTGTGCTATGGGGAGCACAAGTATCTGCAAGTGTTTTTGCCACCCCGCTCGTGCAGCTCATGCCATGTCAGCAACCTCGTTTCCCTTTCCAGGAAGGGAAGTCCTGTCATGAACTTTATTATATTGCTCTTCGGTGTGTGCACCCATGCGCTTCTCCTTGCCAAAATCGATGGCAGTGTTCCCGCTGGGTGGGCTGAAGCTATGTTTTCCTGCAGGCTCACCACAGGTTTAAAGGCTAGATCCTGATGTTGAGTCCTAACCGCTCCTCACATCACAGGAAAGAAAACACTATAAAAGAGGAGCCCTGCCTCTAGCAGGGGCTCAGAGGTCTATGAAGGCAGGTACCAAAGGATGGACCTACACTGCTCACGCTGGCTGAGAATCTCCCTTCATAAGCTTAATGCTGAAAATAAGCCCACATGCAAACTTCCCCCCTTGCATCCCAACCTCACTCAAGCCACTTAGAGGCTGGCAAGCTGCTCTCTGCAAGTCTCCCATGGCTCTTCTGCAGAGAAACCATGTTCCTGATGTACACACACATAGCTCTGCTTGCTGCCAGAGAGGCAGCCTCCCTCCCTGGGAACCAGCTGCAGAGAGAGAAACTGTGATCCATCCATTGTGAAAGAGCCAACAATTGACCCGTTGCAACTATTCCAGAGCCTATTGATACACAATCCCAGAGGGAAAGGTCCATCCGGCGGGCTGTGTAAACTTCAGCACGTGTTGAGCAGCCTGGAGGCAGCTTCAAGGGCATGGCCACGCTTGTGGTGCGGATTCACTTAAGGCCTCTATTCCATTTGTTGTGCAACATCAAGCCCTCGTACAGCGCCGTTCTCCAGGGATTCCCAGCCACTCTCCTGACCTCAATGAATTAAGCATTACAGTAAAATGTGCAACGAATTAATCATCTGCATCTCCAATGTGAGAAACTGCTACGCGGTGGCTCACAGGCAGCCTTCTGAATGATTTAAGCATCTCACTCCAATGGACTTGCTCTGAAGAGATGCAGCCAAGGTCTTCCAAATTCCAGCTATAAGATCTCAGCCAAATCTCCTAAATCTGCTGTTCTTCTCCCTGAGAATCCTTCCTCTGTGAGAAAAGACTATGGATGATGGGGAAGAGCCATCAAGACTGAGAGCTCAGGTGAATGAAACACCCCACTGTATAGGAAGAGGGCGGGTTGTACCGACCAGGCACTGCAGAGTCCTTTCAGTCAAACAGTTGATGGCTGCAAAGCAGGAACGGAATGGAGAGATGCTAAGAGAGCAGCAAGAGGGCATGGACCACATATTTCCTCCCAAGAGCTCCAGATAAGGTGAGAAACTCCACATGCACAGAACAGGGTATAGTAAAGAAGATGCAGAACACATTTGGGAAAGCTCAGACCTGGGTCTGCTTTGAAAAGGAGGAATCATTTCCATCCACAGTTAACAGCAAGGGCAGCTCCAGCTTATTTCTATTCAATTTTAGAAAGAGCAGAGAGATGCAATCCCTTACAGGGCTTTCAAGGAATATTCATCCTAATCCTGTCCTTATTCTTGTATAGCTCTAAGTATGGCATTTCTCCTTCCTGCTCTCCATTTATCCAGCCTGCATGTAAGCTGCATGGGGCACAGGATGGTCCAATCCTCTTGGAAGTGTCTGTGTATTAGAAGCAACAATTGAAAACACAAAAGACAGACCAACCTAATAGGACTTGCCCCCTCTCTAAATGTCTGACAGCGCTGTTTCTCAGACTGAAGTGATGCAAATAGCTCAGATAAGGCTCAGATAAAGTATCTGAGCTCTCAAGGGCTTATCTGAGCTGAACACCAGCTCCAGAAATTCCGAAATTTGCCCTGTGGGACTGTCTCCATAGAGCCTGATTTCCATCTGAAGCCTCAACCTCCAGAGGCTGCAGAAACAGCTACTGTTCAAATGCATTCTTGAGATAGTAGGGTGGGACGCAGCAGGTCTGCAGCTCCCCTATCGGGGGCTATCTGGGGATTTGCCTCCTGGTGGGAATGTTGCAAAAGCTGGGCTGATGGCTCAAGGAACCGGTGACGGCACCTTTCACCGCCAGCGCCTGCACTGTAACAGATGAGGTAAAGCCTTCACTTTCTCTTGGCTACAAAGCATTCCCTTCTGGCTTTTGCTTTCGGCTATGTCCCCTCTCAGTAGCTGCTAGCAGAGGGAAGGCTTGTGGGACAGCACTAGACCCTGGTGCCACACCATGAGCTGCATCACAGATGTGTCAGCATGGACGTCGCGCTGACATTTGGGGTTTCCAAAGCAACAAGATGCTGGGTGCAAAACCCATCCGGGCTTCTCCAAAGCTCTCAGCCTGGCAGGATGTAAAGGGAGTCAGCAATCGCAGCGAGGAGCTCTGATCAAACAGACCCAGGCTTGCAGCCGTGGGCAACCTCTAATATTCATTTACAGCAATAAACATCTGTGCTTCGAGATCCAGCCTTTCTGAAACACAGAGAGCTGTGGCAGTCCCAAAATGTGTGAGACCTGGCAGTGAGCATCTGTTTATAGTACACAACTCCGTCTGTGAAAGGAGCCAGGGGAAGTCCAAGGCCAGGCTTAGGGAAGGTAAATGGAGATCTCTTTGTAAAGCTGTCACAAAGGGCCCATTAGCTCACTTACACCTGGACTATGGTTATTCTTTGTCCTGCAGGAGTATCAAGGGTCTCCCATCTTACAGCCAGATCCCACGTGCTGGGTGCTCTATAAACACAGGAGGAAAAGAGAGCAGGAAAAATTCCTTCCCGGAAGATTTGCCACCAAATAAGGAGTAATCTTGTCATTTGTACACCTAATGAAAATGGAGCAAGAAGGACAAAAAGATCCCTCTACAACCAGCCAAAGCTCTGCAGAAACTACCTCCTGATACAAGCTGAGAAAGATTTCCTCCCTGTAGGGCTTTGCAACCGTCAGAGTTCTCAGGCAAGAATAACAATGAAATTCTATAGGATTGCTCATAAACCATAGGAAAAAAAGAAAAAAAAGAGGAAGATTTCATTTCCTACTAAAATATTCCCAACGCCTCATTCCCAAAGGACCGCCATGCCCAAGGGCCACTGCGGAGCGCTGGCTCCCCTTCCACGCCAGCGCTTCTCCCTGGCTAAATCCCAGGGATGGGGGGGAACGCGTGGGCAGGCCACGGGCTCAGCTGTGTTGGCAGCACCAGGGTTAACCGCGACGGCGCCCTGTAATGCAATGATTTCTGGTTTATTTCAGCAGGGGAAGTGTGTCCCGGCCTGATTAGCCCAATGGTTTCCTCTTTTCCCATAACCTCCAGACCCCCGTGGCCTAAGTGTTTACTTTCTGAAATAAAAAATCTGCTAGTGTTTTTCTTTTTTCGGGGCATGTGTATTTTGGGAGGATTCGGGGGGAGGAAAGCGGCGAGGGGGAGTTGAATGGGATGGGAGGCTTGCATACACCTCCCTTCTCTCTCCCACCCCTCACCCCCAGCTCCTTTCCAGCTGCAACCTCTGAGCTGAGACTTCTGGCTTCAATGTGAGAGAGAGAGGGAGAGAGAAATGTATTAATGAGAGAGTTCAGTCTCTTGCTTCAGCAGCTATAAACACAGCGAACATCTGGAGGGAGAGAGAGGTGCTTCAGGCTGCCAGGAGCTGAAAGGAACAGGCTGTTTTCAGGGTCCCAGCCCCCTGAGTCTCCCTCTGCCTCCCTGCATATAGAATCATGGAATGGTTTGGGTTGGAAGGGACCTTAAAGCTCATCCAGCTCCAAACCCCTGCCACAGGCAAGGACACCTTCCACTAGAGCAGCTTGCTCTGAGCCCCTGTGTCCAACCTGGCCTTGAACACTGCCAGGGATGGGGCAGCCACAGCTTCTCTGGGCACCCTGTGTCAGTGCCTCAGCACCCTCACAGGGAAGAGCTTCTTCCTGATGTCTGGTCTAAATCTCCTTGACCTGGCTTTCCTGGCATCACCCATTGAGCCCTGTCCTGGCCTCAGTTATGCTGCCCTCCCTGCTCCATGCCTGCATAGCAAAGCCCAGCTATGTGCTGCTGCAAGGTTGCCACATGCAACCCAGACCTCCTAGAAAGGGTTTTCTGCTGCTTGGTATCCCCAGAGGCAAGTGCTCAGTGCTTGTGAGTCTGTAGGCAAATGAGTTTGGGAAAGCTCAAAAAGAAAAGGCAGCTGTGCTCTGTGTGTCCTGTCTGAAGCAAGCATTTGGTGGTGCAGGATAGCCTCCTCCAATGGAAAAAGAAACAGGGACATCCACATCACACCATCCCTACAGAGGGACCAACCCTATCCCCAAGACCATCCCAAAACATGTCATCTTCTGCAGTCATCCTCAAGGCATCACAGAAGCACTGGATAGCTTTTTGCTTGGTCCCTTTCTTCCTTGACTCTACATCAAGTGACTCCTTCCCTATGGCGCACGGAAGCTGCCAGTGCTGCTGTGCTCCTGGTGCTGCACCTCTTGCTGAGCTCCCACCCTGCTGTTATACTGGAGGACCTCAGCAAATCTGTAGGCACCACCCAGAGAAGAAGCAGCAACCTTCCTGCTTTCACCCAGGCCCATCCAGGGGACCAACACAATGGTTCCTCCCTGCTGACAGCAGTCTGCAGCTCAAGTGGGAAAAGAGCTCCATGCTCATTCTCTGGTGATGACCCAGCACGCAAGGAGCTCCCATGGGGTTTGTCCTTGAGAGGCGAGACAGGGATTTTTCCAGAGTGAGGCAGGAAACAAATGGAAAAGCGAAAGCCTGGATTTTTGTCATTCTATTGCTTCAGTGCAAATCAACCTCTCCAAGGGATGACTTGCAGCAGGTTACAGCGGCGGGTGCAGAGGGAGCATCACGAGGTATCACAGGGTGGCCTGCATGTGTTTTCCTCATACTGAGTCTCAATGACCTGAAGAGCAAACCAGCATCCTTCACAGGGCTCTTGCAAAAGACACCCTGGCTTTGCAACTCATTCACAAGGTGCCTTTTCTCTCCACCGACAGCATGAATTAAATGCTCTTAATGGAGAAAATTATGTGTCCTTCAGCAAGTATGAGGTGTGACATGCCTTTAACGGGAGCCAAGGAAACAAAGGCTGCCACAAAGAACAAAGGTTAAAGAATATCCATTCCAACCAGGCTACAAACTGGCAGACCTCACCTCAGCAGCCAGAAGATGACAACAGAGCCCAGTAGAAAGGGCTCCTTCATCCCCTGGGCTGGAGCAAACAGCCAGGGAGAGCTGCAGATGTGGGAATGACCATCAGCAGGTTGGGCAGCAGCACTGAAATGAATCCGCATCCATCACCTCGCTCATCCCTCCTCACGGTGCCTCACCCCTTTTATGCTCCCCGTGTTCTGTTTCCCTTCATCTTCCTCCACGTCCTCCCTTTCCCGCTCCTTGTTTATTAAGGAGGGAGAGGACGGGCTGGCCAGTCCAGGAGAAGTCCTGCTAGCTCTGGATCCACCAGCAGATGTGCGTGCCCTGTGGAAAGGCCATTCATCTCAGCGGAGAGCCTGCGGAGGAGGCAGCAGCAGCAGCACAGGGGAGGGGGGGGAAGTGTTGGAGGAGGCTGAGAAAAGGAAGGAGGCCGCAGTTAAAAATAGGATAAAAGGACATGAAAAAATGCAGATTTTTTTCTTTTTTTAAGGGGAAAAAAAAAAAAAAAAAAAAAAAAAAGCTTCTCTCGGAAAATGTGCTGCAGCTGGAGAAGCCATCGGGCCGAGCCTGGTCAGCTTTCACCTTCCCCCTCCTCTTTTCTCCTCCCCAAGCCCCCTTCCTCTGAGCGTGGGCCTGGAAGATGGCCCAGAAAGTGCTCACAGAAAGAGCTTTCCTCCGGGGATCTCCAGCAGGTCTTGTGCCTGCAAAGGAGGGGGAAAAGCAGGGAGAGTTCACCATGGATGCATGTGGTCCCCTTGGGACTCCTGCTTGCTGTCCAGGCTGAGCTGAGAGCTGGGATTGAAGGAAGATCACAGCCGGAGTCAGCAGGGTGAGACTATCCCTATCTTGTCTGCATGGGCACAGAGCAGTGCGGCACTGCTGCAGCTATGAGGGCTTTGCCTTCCTGCCAAACCCATCACAACACCACTGTGGCTGCAGGGACCTGATGTCCATGAAGCACCAGTGGGTCAGATGCAGGGACATACCACCCTCAAAGCTAATAAACCCCAAGTATTGTGGGTTTAGAGGTGGCACCAAGCTAATATGTCCAGACAGCATCAGCAATGCACTGGGTGAGGCTGGTCTCCCAAAGCACTGGCCTTAGTGTTACTGGGTGCTGCAGATGAGCCTAAGGTGAACCCTTTTATTTCTAACAGTGTCTTGGTGCAGGCAGCCTAACCCAAATCAGCTGAACTGCTTTCACAAAGGCATCAGACCTGCAGCTCTGATTTTTCCTCTAGAAAAGGCTTCAGTTTAATTTTAATTTCTTGCCTTGCAAATCCCAAAGCCAATCCCATTTGCCTCAGTCTAAGCAGGATAACTCCCCCAAAGGCTCCTGTAGTGTCCAAAAGGCTAGGAGCACCTTCAGTCCAAGCCTGCTAATTCAGTACAACAGAGAAACTTCTTCAGCCAGAGTCACTTCATCCCTTGCTTGCCATTAACAACAGTTTTATCTCTCCTATCACTAAAGAAAACAGACCTGCCCAGAGTGAAAGGGGTTATCAAAGTGGCCTTGGCTCAAAAAAGCAGCGCAGCCAGGACTATGTCCATGCTGAGCTTACAATAGCACTATCAAATCTCTTTCTCCACTCCAGTTTATGCCTAACCTTGTACCAGCCAAAACAATTGTACCAGAGGGTAACATTAGGATACTGTTACCTTATGAATTACACATATGGCCCTAGATGTGGCTTTCAACATCCTTTTGCTTCGGGCAGACACGTGGCACCCTTAATTTTGGTCTACTAGATGGTTTAGGTGAGGTGCAATGTCCTTAATACTCCTGTTCCCACTGGAGTGGAAAAGCAGAGATACTCTTCATAAACAGACAGCAGCTCCTTTCTTGCCAGTCTTATTTCTACCACCTCTGGGATGTGCCCTTTGCTTCCTGTGGTTTAGGTTTTGTTAGTTTAGGTTGATTCTCGGGGCATTAATAGTCCCAACATATACAGCACAGATCACGGAAGCAAGCTGACAAATAAAACTGATTCTATACCTTTTCCAAATTAAACAATAACCCCCCAAAACCAACCACCTCTTTTTGTCTTTATCAACGAGCTAAATCCACATCAGGCTTTCCTTTAACCATATCACTGAATAATCTTATCGGACTTCAAGCACAGTGTAAATAAACTCACCCAAACTTCAAAGGCAAAATATCTCCTCTAAACGCAAGCAGCTTTAAAACCTTTAGAAATGCTGCGGGTTTCTATTGCAAGAGGATATGTTCACACTTGCATTTTCCTTGTTGACTTGGTTCTTTCACCAACATCAAGACCATGAAAACCAAAATAGCCTCTAGTAGACCAGAACTGAGGACAAATGGTTTTAATGCGCACCCGAAACACAAAGGAGAAATGAAAGACCGTTCCTAGCGGTATATACAAATGAGAGTTTCCTCTCATTTAAAATTAGAAGCTGAAGAAACAACAGCATAAAAAAGAGATCAGAGAAAGAGAACCTTGCATTGCAACAGCAAGAACTGAAAAGGAATTCTTAGGCAAGAGAATCAGAGGCCTGTCCTACCTGCCCCAATGGATCAAAGGTTTGATTGAAACCTGTTGAAGACAATGTCACCTCTTTTTTTACTGGTTTCACTGAGTTTTGAACCAAGCTCCAGCCTCTGCAACAAGAAATTCCACAGAGCCAGCATGGGGTGATGAAGATCTGGGTTGCAGATATGTAGGTCCCTGGAGAGAGCACTTTCACAGGAAAGGGGAGAGGGCAGGGGGAGAAAAAAAAACACAAGGAAAAAACTTTCCAGGCACAGATTTGCAAAACGTTTGAGTAAATCCAAATGCTGCAAGGGCAGATTTCATCAGAGCAGAGTTGACATCACACTGAGAGAGGTCACCCACAGGAGTTGAGCAAATAGCTGAAATGAGAACAGCTGAGAATAGGCAGCAGAGTTCTGCTCCAGCCACAAGCGCAGCGCTCTGCGTCCATCTCCTGCTCACACACAAGTGCTCACCAAAGGAGGAAAAAAAACCCAAATGCCTGACTACTTGCCAAGGAGAGATTTCAAACCGTACATCTGACCGCAACAGTCACTGGTTCTGCTGAACTCTTTAGCTGCAAAAGGTCTCTAAACATCAGGGCTTTTCCCCTCCCAAGGGCCCAATGTGCATAACTAACAAGCCAGGAACAAGTCACAGAAGACCAGCACATGCCATGCAAAAGCTTACATGGGATTTAAGTGCTTCATGATAGGCTTATGTGGGACTTAAGTGAAACATAAACTTCATATTGGCCCTTTGCAGAGGTCACAGTTGTGCAACTTGAGCTCTTTCACTCAGTTCTCTGCCATGGCATACCTGAGCCCTCTCCTCACCGCAGCACAGCAGGGCTCTTTGCTGATGCCTCATCACCCGTCCCACAGGCAGAAGGACCAGCTGCCTGCCCAACATCTGCTCTGCAAGTTGGTTGTACAAGAAGCAGCCCAAACTGCAAGCTCAGCTTGAAGATTCACTGGTCGAACAACGCACGGGGCAAGAATTAGTCACCAGTGATTTTGTAACGACTTTCCAACTATGAATACATTAGAGAAGGCAAGCCTCTAGTCCGAGTCAGGGAACTGCACATTGCAACCATACAGCACAGCGTGACCACACATCTCCAGCTGTGGTTACCTGAAGACCATGCCACCACCCTCCCGTGGAGGAAGGCAATGAGCTATTAAGAGCAAGGCACCCAAAATCACTACCACAGCAGAAACACCTGGGAGTCCTCAGCTTCTTGCAACACTCCATGAAGGCCACTTTTCAAAGCCACATCAGTCCTACTAATGCCACGAGAAATGCTGAAGATGCAACCAGCACGTTGACATACCCACCTTGCCTCCCATGGTAACTTCCCATGTCTGTTAAGACCCCAGGGAGCAGCAGCCAGGGCTGCAGTCAATAAAATCAAATTTGGTGCATACAGGACATCAAAATCACCACCCAAAAGGGGAGAGGGGCTCTTCCAGCTGAGCACCCGCACTATGGCAGGAAATAGGGGTCCTTCAGCATTTCTCAGACAGGAGGACAACAGTTAAACAAACCAACTTTAAATGTTTTATCTGCTTTCTGGACCCATGTCCATTGAGGGAGACCCTTGGTAGCCAGCAACACATGTGCCAATCTGGTGATGCTGTGGTAGCTGCCATGGCAATAAATGAAGTCAGGACTGGGGCAGAAAGGAAGGAAACAAGGGGAACAGGCTGGACAACAAACAAGAACATGGTGGGCCTTTGAGGCTTGTGTTTTCACCTAAACACGCTGCTAAGCTCCTCAGGGTGGAAAGATGCCACACATCCATCACGGTATGGTGTCCTACCTGTGCTGTAGTGCTCCAGGCCGGTGGGCACCTCTTGTGTGGCAGGTTCATCCCAGAGTGGGCAACACATCCTGGGCTGGCAGCAGGTGGACTGAAAGCCACAGGTCACCCAGGGATCATCACAGGGGCCGGCAGCACCTTGCTTCTGGGAGCAGGAGAGGGAAAGGCATCAATCACTGCACCTTGTCTCCCTCACAAATCAGGCACAAAGCCCTCAGCCAGCAGTGTTTGCTCAGAAGGAATAGCATCATCCAAACATGCTTGGCTGAGGGGTGTCTTGGCAGGGCTAAAAAGCCCCTTTTATAAACAAATGTGAGGAAACAAAGATAAAGGGGATGGCAGCATATTTATATAAACCTATTTATAATTACATCTTATATTGTATTATTATACGCTTACTCATAATCCATCATATCTCTAGAATGTATTGATTACATGTGTGATATATGCATGTATATACCCACGTATGTAATACTACATTATAACTGTCATTATACATTACACGTTTCTTTTCATTGCATAGAGTTATATTTATACCTTATAAACAAAACAGATGTATTATATGTGCTAGCATATATGGGTATAAGAAAACAATCCCAGGATATAATCTTATTTTATACATGTGTATTTCATGCATACAAAATATGTGTGTATATATACAGTATATGTTTGTATATGCCTTATATAAGTATTTACCATGTATACATAAATGTATATACGTATAATATATAGGGTACATATAAGTGTATGCCTTTGTATAAGAGGATAACAATATATACATATACTATAACATATACTATAAAACTCAGGCTGTTTTCATTTATTGTTAGTACTATTTCCCTGCAGGGAAATAGATTTCCTTCATCTCCAATCGATACTTAAAAGCCAAATGCATGCTTGAAACCATTTAAAAGGAAGATTCTGAGCTGTGTTAGAAATATTCCATGTGTCAGCATGCTCTTTTCTTCCTCATTTGGAAGAAAATCTTGCTTTCTAGCAAGTCTTCGTGCAGCCTGGTGTCTCAGTACAGAGTTACAGCTTTCATCCGACCTTGTCTTGTACCTTTAACGCTGTCAGCATTTCTTTGGACAAATGTCTATTGATGTGATTTCTCTAAACAAGGGCCTAATTTCTCTAAATATGGGCTGAAGCACTGTCAGACCTGTCCCACAGCTGCTGGCAGTCAGCACAGGCATGTCCTGGATGTAACATGTATTACACATAACCACTGCTCCACAGACAGAGAGGAGTTCAGGAGAACTCCAGAAAACCAGCTGAAACCTTTCCAAAGCCTGATTTGCTTTGTGCTGATCCCACTCCATTCATCCACAGCAGGTGAAGGTCAGCACGGGGAGCGGAGGCACTGGGACAATGGTTACCCCTAACAATCCTGCTCTAAACACAAGCGCAGGAAATCCGATGCAGCGATCCTGTTTCCAGTGGAGGTTTGCAAGCTCGAGAGGTTCAGATAAGCTCTGGGTAAACACTCACTGTTTGGGCGCTGCTCTGAGCAACGTAAAACCTTGGAGTATTTAGCGGTCGACACCAAGCTGTGTCAGCGAATGGGCCGGCAAAGTCACAGCAACCAAAGAGAAAACCCACTGCTAGGGGTAGAAAAATAACCCCAATTCCTTTCTTACCATCACTCCAGGGCGAGGTAAAGGATAAGGGGCTGGGTTGCCGATGGTTGTGTCCATATAGTAACTCATCATCTTGGAGGTGCCTGCAGAAATGGGTATAGACATTAGATGCCCAGCTGCAGAAGGCATACAAATTGATAGCATCAGCTAAATCTGTGCTTTCTCACACATATAAAGCTAGGACCAGGCTGTCGTCTTAATGAGTTTAAGCTGGAAAATTTAAGAGGGAAAAATAGCTGTATTAATAGCAGATACGGTGATTAGATGTGCTATATCAACAGTGCAAACACACAGATCCATTAGTGTAAACTGATGAGAGCCTGCCAATGGTGAATGAATTATCACCTGGAAGCTGACGGTGCTGCTCTGAGGGAAGATGAGATCATATTTCCTTTGCTGTGGAATCGGTGGGAAATTGTTGCCAGTTTTTCTCTTTTGAGATAATATATAAGAAGAGGCAAGACCAGTTTGTTGAGATCAACACCTTTCCTGTAACAGTTCACTCAAAACCAGTCTGTTTCACAAAGGACTTCACTGTCTACAAGAGACTTCTCCTGTTTTCCTGCGTTAGCTTACATTCCCCTTGTTAAAGCTCGCCCTTGCATTGCTGAGATGTATTCCTGAGTGCACTAAGTAGCCATCTCAGTTCACAGGAGCATGTCGCAGCTTCACGTGTCACTCCTAGGATGGGATGTGCTCCGAGTCCTTCTACCATTGCTCTTCTTTAGATGTGACTTAATCATCCACCAGCTTGTTTCTGTAGCTGAGGTGAAGGAGGTGCCAACTGGCTCTGTTTTCAAGTACACGGATGTTTATCCCCCTTCTCCTTTAAATGCACAGCGTAAAATGCAGGGCCAATGCACTTTTGTGTTTTGGTGAATATGACTTAAAGGTGCTGGGAGGAAAGAGTCAAGAGGGAGTAGCCTGGGCTCAGAAGGATATGACCCGAAGCCAAAGAGAACAGCTATTTTAATCACGCTGATACACAGCATAACCTGCGCTATGGAAGAGCTGCCACTGCTTCAACCTCTCCGAGGACACAGCAGCCCCAAAACAGCTCCCTTTTGATTTCTGCAGAGCCTCTGGGGTTAGCAAACCCCCTCCAAATGGCAGAGCCTGCCTCAGCTGTGCCACGCTCACTGCTTCGGCAAACTGGGACTCCAGAGAGCAGCTCCCACCGCGCTCCGTGACTAATGGCCAAATGTGAAACACCTGCATGTGTATGCGTATGAAATTATTATCATCATTTCCTGCTTGTTATTACTAACTCCTGCCCTATCACCCAGTCTGCTTCTCTTTGCACTTACAGCGAAAACCAACCGTATCACAAGTTACTGTGGCTGAGAAGCCTTAACTAATCTCAGCATCTGTGCACACCCTGCCAGCCTGCTCTAAGGAGGTGTTAAAACGCATTTGCTCTAAATCTAGTTGCCTCTGCAGCATCCAGCAGCTTGGTAGAGTAAAGAAGGTGCTTGGAATCCACTTTTGTGGCTCAGCTAACGAAGAGCAAGATACTCAGTCCCAGTCCATCACACACCCATTCCCTGATCCTAACCTTAAACTAGTGTCAATCACCTCATATGAACATGAAATGATTTCCTTCTTGCTCTAGAGACTAGTGCTGCCAGACTGCACCAAAACAAGGCAAACACTGCAGAAGAGAAACAGAGAAATCTCCAGGCTCATTCACCTATTTCAATGCCACACACGCATCTGAGAGCAAGGAGTTACAGCATTAAAATAGCAGTTAAACCAGCAGCCCCCACCAGCAGCTTTTTCCTGCTTTGCAGCTTGTGCAATAGGCAGTTGGGGTTTGTTGGTTGTTTTTCTCCCTTTGATCAAGACACCAAAGTCACACCAGCTCTTGAGAAGCACTTTCATGCCTCGCTGAGTGTTGTTTGCATCTTTCTCAGGGTGCAGCTGAACCTTCCAGCAAAGAGCCACACGTTGGTGCACGAAGCAGCATGTGCTTCAGTGACAGGAGAAGCATTAAACCCATCCTGACACCCAGGAGAAGGCTTCATGTGATAAAGAGCATCACTGAGATGGTCTTATACTGTCTAAAGGGGGCTACAAGAAAGCCGGAGAGGGGCTTCTGGCAAGGGCATGTAGGAACAGGGGAAGGGGGAACGGCTTTAAACTGACATTCTGTGATTCCATTCTATAATTCCATTAAGATTGTAAGAGCTGTAAAGCAGCACCCACAACCTCCTCCTGAGCCCTGGAAAAGGGGAATTACCATATCCAGGCAGCAGCTCCAATAGTTTTATAGCAAGGACAGCTTGCTTTTGGGTTTCTCTTTCCCTGCAAGCTGTGCTGTTAAAAAGCACAAGTGGGGATCAGAAGTACAATGCAAACCTCTGCAACCATTTGCAGCGCTGTCTGTTTGAGACAAGCCCAACTTACATGCAAGATGAATCAGTCCTCCAACCTGCTGCAGGTTTTGTGGGTGATGACAGTTAAACAGCAGAGAGACACAGGCTTTAGGCTGTGGAAAGGGCCTGGAAGACAAGCCCTGCTAGAAAGAGGCAGGTGAGCAGATTCTATGCACAACGTAATTGTGCTCTGGAAAAAGCAGGTATGCAAGGCCAGCACCAGGAGGCAAGATGACAGCAGAAAGGGAGCTCCGCTGTGCTTTGTGCAGGCTAATTTTAACAGAGCTTCCACCACTTCCCATAGGAAACTACTTCACAGCCCAATACATCTCTCACTGTCAGCAAGTTTCCCTGATGTTTGAGTGATATTTTTCTTCTCTTTAGCTTCCTCTAATAAGAGCCTCAATAGTTGATCTCCTCCCCTTGGCCACCATTAGATAGCTCTAATGACCACTCAGGAGCTTGCAGCTGAACTAAATTCAATGATAGCTCTCTTCATGGCAGGTAACCTGGCTGATATTAAGGAAATCACTGCAGATTGACACCAAGATAATCAAGATCCACAGCTTGCTGAGAGCTGTTAATAAATAGAGGGGAATCAGAGCCATTTGGTAAAATCCTTAATGACTTAACAGCTTGACTTCAGACTTATTGTTTGCTCTTATTATTCCCGCCTTATTGTGAAAACATGTGTGGGAGAAGCAGCATTTATTTTGGGACCTGATCAAGTACCAGCCAAAGCTGTTAGACTCTTGGACCATTTCTAACTTAAATTAAATTTTTAATTTCATTTCAACATCCTTCCCTTCTCTTTTACAAGGGATAGATCTATTTCTTAAACAAATGACCGAGCTTAGGTTGAAAAGGGAGAAGCGTTTATCCTCCTGATTGACACACACCCCCATGCAGAAGTTAGGAAGGAATTAAAAATGTGTATTAAAGCAAAGCAAACTTTGTTTACTGGATATATGAAGACCCTTAACAGTATTCTCATACAGGGCTTCATATTGTTTCAAGGATGAGGAAAGGGGAGTGAGATCACAGTGAGCTCCCTGTGGCAAACTCAAGGCCAGAAGCTCCACCTCTCTTGCCCAGTCTAGTGCTCTGTAATGGGTCTCCTCTCTCTGTTGTAAAATCCTGTGGCTCGGATTGCTCCCCAGTTTCAACACTCAGCTTCTGCCCATCCCACATCTCAAAGCCAACCAGTAAATAAATGTATCACTGCAGGGTGGTACAACTGGGATGGCAGCAAAACAGTGTTTGGGCGCTTTTCTCAATTCCAATAAACCAACAAGATTCCCTTTCCATACGATTAGATGGGAAGCGTTAGCAACCCCATCAAATATATTTCTGCTTTCAAGAAGGTGAATCAAGACTTTAAGAATGAGAAGCAGCACTTTCAACATGAGCATCCTCCCTGGGCGGCTGTGCTGGCAGCTCTCTGACCCAAAGCTGCTTAGTGATAGCCACTTTATTTTTACATCAAGTAATAATTTATCATCTTTAGGGCGGTTGGAAATGACATCCTTCCGCAAGGCTTTAACCCTTGAAATCCTGGCACTTTCCAGGCCGCCTGCCAATTCAATCCTCAGGGGAAAGAGTGTTTGTTGCTCTGTTGGCATGTTAAAAACCTCATTCAATCCATCAGACACTAGCACCAGCTTAAAATAAAAGAAGCATCCCCAAACTGGGGACAAGAGGAATAGAAATGAGCATTCTTCTCTTGCTGCCTCTTTACAACCCATGCTTTTTAGCAGATTGGCCATCCCCCATCTCTGTTTCATACCAGGGGATCCCACATTTATGATTTTAAAACTTTGCAGTGTTCTCAGAGGTAACACCTGATTTACCGAAGGCAAACCAGGCAGGGCAGTAAATAGTGATGCTATGGTAAAGAGAGAAATGCAGTAATTGCTCTTCTGCACCCTCTGTAAATACTCCACAAGATGAAGCAACTTGGCTAAGGTCATAGGGAGAAAGTGAAGGTTAAAGGTAAGTATCTGAGCTCCTCAGCCACACTCTTTAACTACACAGCACTGATTGCATTCAGATTAGCACTGCCATAAGGAGATTGTCCCTGCTGTTTCTGGGAATGATGCAGGTAGCAGGGGCAGAGCTTTAATGCTTTAATGCTGGGCTCTTCCTTTCCTCAGTAGCTGTCAGATCCGAAGGAGATACGACGGTACTTTAGGTGCCTTCCCATTTGGCTGCACAAAATCCAGCCAGGATGGACGACAGTGGTCATGAGACAGTGCCATGACAGTTAAACTTTGGACCAGTCCCACATACACATATGCCCACAAGCCCTTGTTCTCTGTGCTTGGTAGTAAGCATCTTTTTACTCTATATTTTTCTTTACCCTGCTCATTAATCTATTACTTGGCTGCTATTTTATAATTAAGCTAAAATAACACCACCGTCAACAGCACCACCACATCCATAGCGAGCTGACTGCGCAGGCTATGGCAAGGAGAGGGGTTTAGGTGGGAGGCTCAACCAGAGAGGCTGTTGCCATTGAATCCTGCTGCTCTCTTGGATCATAACACCTACTTGCAATTGCAGGAAGATGTGAATGGGTGTGTGTAGGGGGGTTAATTAGGTCATCTGTTATTTCACTCATGAATGTCCCTCTGTGAAATAACAGTCTTGCAGCACAACATCATGAGCCAGATCCTCAGCTGGGGCAAAGCAAAGGCGGGGAAGAGCCGGGTAAGTTTCCCACTGCTTAGCAATGGATCCTTTGCATCAGGGAAGGATATGGCACCGCGAGGAGAGCTCAAACTGCCCCGTGCAAAGGGGGCTTGGTCAGGGATTATGGCCCAGCAAAAAATAGTTTACATGGCAGGCAGGGGAAAGCTTAAAACCCACCCAAATTAGAGGCATCAGGAATAGCCTGTAAGCAGGAAACCGCTCTGGACCCAGCCACAGCCCCCAAAGGTGTCAGTTGACAGCACAGAACGGGAAGCTCTTGGTAACTGTGCTACCAAATGAGTGGCCACATGCAAAGCAATGATTTAGAGGCTAATGAGAAGGGGGAAGGCCTTGGCTGTGCTCCTCAGGGACTCACAATTCCCACTGGCTCTTTTTTGGCTGGATGAGGGGAGCCGAATTGTGCCCTTCCCAAGGGGTGGCAGCAGCACAGCAGCACATCCCTGTGGCTGTCACACTTAGGGCTCCAGCTCCTCCCGAAAGCAAATGCTGGCACCTGTGGCACTTTCTGCCCTTGGGGGCTGGAATTGCTATGGAAAACACGCTGAGATGCGACAGCTAAACCCCTGTAAGAATCCCCCCCAAAGGCAGGAATCAGTCCCGTTTTGAGGGAGCTACACCTTCCCTATCTGTCTGTGCATAGCACTGGAGGGAGTCGAGTGAGCATCTGACTTTGCTTCTCCCCCTGCCTAGCAAGGAAAATGAACCAACCCCCATCCAAACCAAAGTGCAACTCAAAGCATGAAAGGAACTGCACATATAATCCATGGTAATCATGCCAAGGCACAGCCTTCTAGATGAGGAAAATAATAATGTTCTCTTAAACATACATATACAATTTATAGACTCTCTATATATATAAAAGGAGAAGGGATTTTTAAAGGGAAGCATCAGCTCAGGCATTTATAGAAGCTCGTGCAATACTCTTAGCAAACACATGAATCAGTTGCGGGGTGAAACTGGAAATGGAGAGAGTAAATCACCAGCAAAACAAGCCTTAGCTGTCCTGAAAACAAACCCAGGTATCTACAACCCACAAAAGAGCTTAAAGAGGTTCTCTCCCACCGCCACTTACTACTTAGCTGAAAGATCAGCGGAAAAGTTTATGTCCTCCACAGCTTCCCACACTTGTCTCCGATCTCTTTCCAACTACCTGGTGCTATCCTCTGCGCTGGAGCTGGAGAGGATGGAAATACCATAGTGTTTGCAGCAGGGCCGCCTATTCAAAGGGAGGGGGAGTGGTCAGCTCCGCATCCAGGGCGGTGGGAAAGGCAGGCTCCACACTGGAGCCACCGTCAGCCAGGAAAATCCACCTCTGGCAGATGGCATGCCAGTGGAAAGATTAAAGCTGTTGGATGGAGATGGTTATGGGGGGAGCCTCTTGTTGGCCCCCCAGTGCTGTGGCCTCTGGGTCTGTGCTCTCCTGCATCCTGTAAAGCAATCTGAGTAACTCCGCAAGCATTGCGCCAGCCCCTGAAGTCCCTATGAAGGGGCGATTATTCCTGCACAACAGCTAAAACCAAAGCACACAGGGCACGACCAGGGTGAGGTTTATCTAGCCCTACTAACCCATGCTGTGATTCCCCACCTTTAGCTCAGCTGCTCCTTCTGAGGCTAATGGTGGAAAATGCTGTTTCCTCCTAAAAGGTCCCTAGGTACCTCAGCCTTTTCTGCTCTCCTGCATATCCCAGGGCTCCAGAGCACTGTGATTTCTGCTGCCTGCCTTACCCCCGTCCTGGGATGGATCCAGCCTGGCAGCATACCCAAAACCTCCTTATCACAAGCCTCTGGTACCAGGCATACCACCCCAACACCCACCCTTGGTAGCTGCTGTGTGCTTTTAAAAGCATAAAGGCTGAAGCAAACTCCCCTTCTATAAGGCACAAGGGAGGGAAGATGCTCAGGCAGTGGTGGGAGACACTGGTTCGGCTCCCTCCTTTGATGGAGACAATAGTCCCAACCTGCATCACCCCAAAGGCTGCTTTCAACACAGATGCTAAAAGAGGCCAGGGGCTCTCTAGAGAGGAGAAGGCTGCTGGGACCAGGAAAGCAGACGAATGCTTTCCCAGCTGGGCTGGAAAAGGGAAGAGGGCAGAAACACAGATTGCAGTGAGCTCACTCCAAAACCCTCAGGGTAAATCACTCACTGCACTCCGGGAGAGCAGGACCCTCTCCCAACACCCAACATCCTCACAGCATGGCCAGGCACCTCCAAAGCCCCATCAGTACCCCCCGATCCTGGATGCAGGAGGACATGCCCATCCTGCCTCTCCTGCTCTGCCTCTCCAGGCAGCCAAGCCGCCTTTTCCTCCAGGAGAGGGCTCCAGGCTGAAAATCCTCTCTGGCTGCAGCACAGATCCCTGTCACGCCGCCTTCGTGAGCAACCCCTGCCAGCAGCCCCAGGAGAGAGGCAAAGCCCAGACACCAAGGGTTGCAGATGTGCTGTTCTGGGACATTTTGTTTATGGGCAAAATGGGAGGCTGGGAACAGCTGCTGTGATTCCCCCTAGAAATCCGAATGGCAAGCTGGAATGTAGCAGCAAAAAACGAGAGCACAGCCATGGGACTCAGCCCTTCCCTGGCTTTCAGGGAAGATTGCAGCATCCTCACAATTAAACAAAAGCAGCATGTACATCTAAGCCCTGTCACTGGAGCACTGATCAGTCTGGGGAGAGAAATAACTCCTGGGGACACCCTTTCCCAGTCCCAAACTGGGTATTTTGGATGCACATTGGCAAAGTGCAGATCAAAGCTGTATTTGTTCTCACGTGGACAATTTCTGCCTGCACAGGGCTTCTCAGGCATCCACTGCTTCCAAATGCTTCCCAGAGAAATCAAATGTGCAGAACTAGCATTCACAGGCGTAAAGGTCTCTCCTGTTCTTCACACTCCCGAGTCCAAGACATTGCTCATATGCACATGGTGACAAATAATAAGGACCCCCCAATATTTATGCACATAAAACTGTTAACAGGTCCTTCAAGGATTTTCTCCTAAATGGAGGATGAATCTCTCCTCTAGCCCTTACCTTAACTTAGCAGCACACAGCTACAGGTGACTCGAATGGATGTTACCTGTTGACATGCAGCTGTAAGGCACGGATGGCTCTTGTAGCTATTTTAACACAGGAAATGATTTACAGGGTTCCCATCTTCTCGGGAAGGTTTCCAGCCTCCTTGGGCTTTGGTACAAAGGCTCGGTCACGTCTGAGCACCAAAGGGGTGGAATGCATCCAGCAATCCATTTTTATCTGGGCAACTCTTCCCTAGGCTGCAGGATAACCCCGCTGGCAGCTGCAAACAAGATGTCTTTCCCTGGGCTGGGTGCTTTGCTCTGCAGCAGACGGTTCTTCCGATACAGTAATCTATATATTAATAGCCTCTCTATTATGACTGTCCAATGGACTGTGTGTCTGCAAAATGACAGGCTTCTGGTTTGGGCTGTTTCTTATAAGGCAGCATGATGTTTGCTGCATGCAGATCACCTCCCTCAGCTCGCACATGGCCGCCTGCTTTCAGGGTCACTGCTGTCCCATCAGTCACCTAAACCGGTCGCTTCAGCTCCCAACAGAAAGTTGGGTTGAATTTCGGGTAGCTCATGGAATTCATCAGAAAGCCATTGTGCTTCGAGAAGTACTTTCCATTCCAGATGGTTTGGATTTTCTTTGTACTTGTAAAAAAATTAAATGATTCCTTAATGCTGAACTTAAGCAGTTATTAACGTTTTTACTGAGTCTGAGGTGTCTTGTGGATGTTCCGCAGGTTGTGCACTGGTAGGCTGCTTAAATTAAGGGGCACGTGGGCACGCAGGCTCCTTCTGGGAGGTGCTGGGCATAAGCAGAAACAGCCCCTTTCCCAATAAACTATCCATATCACCATTTTGGACTAGAGGAGTGGATGGAAAATGAGAGCAGCATCATGCTGAAAGTGCCTATGACTGCAGAGGGTCGTGGTTTGCATCCTGGTGCTGAGCACAGATCTCCTGGGCAAAATCCAACACAACCTGAGTTTCACTGACTGTCCCCTACCACCTCATAGCCCCCAGATGACTTCCCAGGGAGAGATCCTGCAGACCTGTGGTCCTGCTAGAGGATCATAAGACACTAATGGTGAGAAGCTGCATGTAATAAGCTTCCACATCGCTTTATGGATCCGTAAGTATCATCATTTCCATATTACAGTGGAAAAACAGAGCAGGAACTGATAAAATGACCCTGAGTGCCTGAATCTGTCTGCTTTTAGTTGGTGCTGCATGCTGACCCCTGTAAAAGGGAGCAAAACAAAGGGATCTTGATTTGCAGGGATACCTTCCCAGCCTCTGTTTGCCCTGGGAAAGGGTGATACAGCCAGATCAATGAGCTGCCTGAGCGTGTAAATACCACGGCAGGTTTGTCCAGGCTGCAGCACCGTTGCCTCCTGCCCCTGCTCAGAATCAAGGCAATGACATGCAGCCTGTGCCCCAGATGCTTCAGCAACGGTTCACCAAGAGCTGTGCACATCTGGTCTCCAGGTGCTGAGGCTTTCTGTTGCTGGCTAGTCTCAAAAGCAAATCATAGCCCCACCAGGGCTCCAGCCAGCGGGCCAGGGATGGACACCCAATTAATTGCCTCCTTGTATGAAGCCCAAAGATGCTGCTTGCCCTCTCGAAGTCAAGGGGAAATCTCTGTCCTCAGGAGCAAGAGAACAGGGGTTTATGTAGAATCACAGAATCCCAGACTGGTTTGGGTTGGAAGGGACCTTAAAGCTCATCCAGTCCCAATCTCTGCCACGGGCAGGGACACCTTCCACTGGAGCAGCTTGCTCCAAGCCCCTGTGTCCAACCTGGCCTTGAACGCTGCCAGGGATGGGGCAGCCACAGCTTCTCTGGGCACCCTGTGCCAGCGCCTCAGCACCCTCACAGGGAAGAGCTTCTGCCTAAGAGCTCATCTCAGTCTCCCCTCTGGCAGGTTAAAGCCGTTCCCCCTTGTCCTGCCTAAATTCATTCCATCCTTGGGTCAGGCAGGAGCTCAGATCAGTCATCATGGATGTGACATGATGGATGCACACAGTCAGTGACAGTCAGTGAAACTCAGATATACACTAAAAGAGAAGCAGTTCAGAGTCTATGGGAGCTCAAAACTGGTCCACACATGACTTTTGTGAGGCTATATTAGGTTAGAGGCTGCTACAGTTAAATCCCCTTCATATGGATTGAGTTAATTGCTATAAACTTGCTCATACGTGGTTTATCTCACTTCTGTAAGGGGTACGAGAGCAGCACAGAAACAGGCTTTAAATAACGAACGTCTGAAGATGACAGACTGGCTTGGGTGTGATACTACATGCAGAAAAATTCCCTCCTTCAGCTTTGAGTTTTCATTTTTAGTCCATACACATGCCTATAAATACATATATGAGTGTACGCACGATAATCCACAATAACACCAAGTCCCATCCATCTTCTGATTGTGGAAGTGAGGGATTTCCACTTAGCTCTAACTCTGATGTTAAGCAACATCTCTGGGGAAGTTGTAGCCATAACATTGCCAGTTTGAGCCCTTAAAATGCAGATTTGTGAATTTTGCCTTGTAAGCACACCAAAAAAATCATCCTTTTTCTAAAAGCCAATGTGAACATTATCATTGTGACCTCCTCACTCCCACCATTAACAGCTCAGGGGAGGGATGCACAGGAACTCCTGAAAACGGTAAGAAAAAGGTAAATCAATTACAAGTCATGAAGATATTAGCTGTAAAATCAGTCATCAATGACCAGTTTTCCATTTCAAGAAAAATCAGGCCTGTTGGTTGGGAGGGAGATCATTTATTAGGCTGCCTGATACACTCAGAAGAAAAAGCAGATAGGATTTCATCACATAGCCCCTCTTCAGATCTGTGAATTCAAATCCTCAGCCCCAACCATTTAATCTGAGACTATAAAACCAGATTTCAGAAGTGCTCTTTTCCCAGGCAAGCGTATAAATAAAGATCAGATACACAAAACTGCTATCAGCTAACAATTCCTGCTCAAACACATCTGGCCAGATTTCAAAACGAATTCAGCAGCCAGTTAATCACTCGCTCTTTATTACTTAACTTACTATTAGCACTGGGGGTAAAAAAAGAGAGATATTTTGGTTTTCTTTTATCTGGTCACAGATTCCCTGCATCTTGCTGCAGTGACATTCAAAAGGCTGATCAAAATCTTGACAGTTTTAAGGAGTCAACCGCTTCTCAAGCCGGTATAAAAATATGGGAAACTAATCGGGATCATTTAACTGCTTCCCTTTGGATCTTCTTTGTGAAAACATACGATTAGCACCGCAGCAAAAATGTCCCATAAACCCCATTCTGAAAATGCTTATTATGCTTAAACCAGGAGGAGAATGAATGGCAAGCTGGAATTGTCATTCCTGCTGTTGCTGTTGTGTGAGAGCTTGGTCCCTGCATGCTCTCTAGATGCTGGTTTAGGTACTGAGGGGAGATTTAGATGAGGTATGACAAAGTTCTTCGCTATGAGCTGCACATAGGCTGAAGACATTTCAGCACAGTGCTCTAATGGACCACCTAAACCAATGCAAAAATACGTGTATGTGATAAAATACATGTTGTTTCCAGAGCAAGCAGAAGGAGGAGAAGAATACAGTAGCAGATATGGGAGGCTTGGTTTTGTGGAAATGAGTTATTAACGTGTCCTTTACCTCCCTGTTTATTTTCCACATGGTTCCAGGTCAAGGAAAGTTTGGCTGTGACAAAGCGTAGGCTTTTGGAACAGCTGTGCCTTTTCATATTTAATTCCTGAGCTCCACAAGGCACGTTTGGACACATTCTCTTTTGAATCCTCTGTCGATTATCGGGGGAGCTCAGGCGGGATAACAGGACACAGGTGACATCCCCCAGGAGGAGTGATGTTCCCTTCTGTGAAGGACACCGAGAGCTCCAGGATGAAGAAAGAGGCAAAACAGTGCTTGTACCGGCAGGCTTATACATGCTGTCACCATGGCTGCCTGGCGATGGAGGGGTGATTTATGGCCAGGCTGGGATCGCAGTGCTGGGTCCCACATGTGGAGTGAAAGTGGAAGTGTGTGGGAGGGAGGGGAAGCAGCAGCATCTCATTTATCAGCGCTCCCAGGGCCGAGCAGGTTTCCACCCGGACACAGGCTGCGTTAAGGAACATCTCACATCTCCCATGCAGCACTACAAGGGCATGCCCAGGTCTCAGCATCATAGATTCATAGCATGACAGGATGGTGTGAGTTGGAAGGGACCTTAAAGCTCATCCAGTTCCAACCCTCTGCCACGGGCAGGGACCCCTTCCACTGGAGCAGCTTGCTCCAAGCCCCTGTGTCCAACCTGGCCTTGAGCACTGCCAGGGATGGGGCAACCACAGCTTCTCTGGGCACCCTGGGCCAGCGCCTCAGCACCCTCACAGGGAAGAGCTTCTGCCTAAGAGCTCATCTCAGTCTCCCCTCGGGCAGGTTAAAGCCATTCCCCTTGTCCTGTCCCTACAGGCCCTTGTCCAAAGCCCCTCTCCAGCTTTCTTGTTGGCCCCTTTACACACTGAAAGCTGCTCTAAGGTCTCCTGGAGCCTTCTCCAGGCTGAACAACCCCAGCATCCATCCTCTGGGGATGGTTGAGGCTGCATAACTACCCAGGAGAGGGGGAACCCTCACCAGTGTCCCATGACCTGCTCTAGGTGTTTCATGAACCTTTCCACGCTCCACAGGTCTCCAAAACAAGCCACGGCAGGCAGCTTCGGATGCCCCAGCCTGCCTTCTGCAGGAGCCAGCTTGGGCCTGCGGGTTTTAAGCAGAGCAAGGGGGGATGGAGAAGAGGGGGGGTCACAGCAGGGTGAGCTGATGAACAGCAAATAATCCTAATTTATGCAAAAAGCAGTCTGGAAAAAAATGACATTCCTGGTTGTCTGCATATATAATATAGAGAAACCCTAAATAAAGGGGCCAAAGATTTTTCTATGAATTAGACCTTTATCCTCTGAGCATCCCAGAGCTCAGCCCATGAATTTGGGTGAGTTTGCCTTTTTAATTGCTCTGTCTTTCTAATGCAGGCTATTTAGAAACTGCACCAACAATGCCCTATTGGAAACCGAACAGGTCATTTGGGCTACAGCTTTTATCTGGTTTTCCACCAGCTTAGACAACAAACAAGCCATTAATGTCTGGAAACACAGCTTTGATTTCAGCTTCGAAACCACTGCCAATGATGCCCTGTGTCACATTTAAGGCCAGCCTATGCCCCAGTGGTGATTAATTCCTCCCTGCCTTATATCTGGGTGACCACATGCACCTCCCATCTCAGCGCAGATGCTCTGGGTTTGCAGCCCTGGAAATAAGACCATAGCACAGCTTTCTCTGGCTGAAAACTTCCAAGAGTAAGCAAGTAGAGGCTTTGCTTTTGGTCCAAGATTTGGCTCGCTGTTAGGATAAGGAGGCTTGCAAAGGGTCTCTGGGCTAGTCGCTGGATGAGCTGCAGCAAACAAGCTGTATCTTCATTAACATGAATCTTCTGGGTTCTTTATTCCCACCCACAGTATAACCTCATGGTGCAAAGATGAGGTTTCTCCTGTTGCTTCTCGTTGAGGGAAGAACACACACGGCTGGCGACGTTAACCCTCAGCCTTACCCAGGTCTCGCTCAGCTGGTACCAAGTCCTTGGGTTTTTGAAGTCAGCAGGAGTCTGGCCCGGGGAAGGTTTTTACGGGATGAGTTTTGGCTGTCTTGATTGAAGCTCTTTCCAAAACCCAGCGAATGCCATTTTCAGCACATGGAGGCTCACAGCATCGGTTCATTCAGTGCCTATAAATCTCCCTGTGAGACTTCATAAATCTCAACCCAGAGTTTCATTTTATTTGGGCCACCCCGGGCACCAGCACTGGGCGATGCCATGAGCAGGGCCACAACCTTGCTCACACTAATGCAGATAGGATGAGAAATCCTCTGTCTTTCCATCCCGCCCTGAGCATCTGTGGGCTGCAAGGGACCTTGCTGGAACACAGAGCAAGCTGGATTTACCTCCTCCCTGAATGAGCTTCATTAGCTCGTGCAGCGAGCTCTAGATTTTAATGGATGCAGCAAATGGGAGAAATAAAATAAATACTACAATCAAAGTGCTTAAACCTACGCCTCGCCTATGCCAACACAAACCCTGAATGGGAGGAAGCATTGGGCTAAATATAGCTCCTCAGGCAAAATCGGAGAGCTTTTATTTTTTTCTTTTTAACTTTTTTTCTAGGTTCAAACTGTAAAACATCTGCTGAACAGTTTCCTATAACTGTTTTTGGCTTTTAAATCAAAGAAAGAAGAAACAATGTCCCATTTTTGCAGAGAGAAAAGGAGGGGGGAATAATAGACCTTCCTCTCAAAGCAGGATGACAATAAGGATAGAAATAGAAAGGGGAGAGCTTCGGAACATCTTGAGTCCAGACAAGAAGAGGGTGGATGGCAGGTCTAGGTATCTCTGCTTGCTTTGGCCACTTCCTATCTTGAGAGAGAGCTGGCAAAACTGCTGACAGCCGAAAGGGAAATCCCACGGGCAGAGCTAGATGGTGATGATGGGCAAAGAGGGGGTGCAACAGCGCTTGGGGGTGCACAGGAAGGTGCATGGGGCTGGTAGTTTGCCAGGAGGACAAAAAGGTAGTGATTTAGGAAGAGAAAGAAGGGGAGGAGTTGTGCTGCAGTTGTACTGCCTTTTCCCCAGCTCAGGAGACAATCCTCAGCTCCTTTCAGCATCTCATGGCCCCATTGGAGCTCCTTGGGGTGGCCCTGACTGCTCCATCTGTGCCGGGTCCCCTTAGCACAGCCATTGCGCCCCAGGCAATAACGCTCCTCAGAGCCACCCGCTTTTCCCTGCCACCTCCACCAAGCCCCGATGCTGCGGGGAGGGACACGGGGGGAACGTGCAGCCCACGCTGTCACACCTCTTCGGGCTTCTTGGCAGCGGTGCCTGCGCAAAAAAGCCTTTCCTGCCAAGTCACAGGATGCGATGACGGCGCGGCTGGGAAAAACTTCAAAACAGCCCAAACAATCAGGGATTGTCTGCGGAGAATGGGCTCTAAAATTGGCTCCTTGGATTAGCACCAGGCTCACCCCTGGGGCCTTTGTCAGGAGCGCTGGGCTCAGCAGCGATGACGGAGGAGGACCTAATCTCGCTTCCTATCTGTGATACAGGTCGAATTTAGCCCGGCTTTGCTGGCTGTTCTCGTCCCTCCGTGACCTGCTGGCATCCAGGCACCCAGACAGCAGCCAGGAGCGACTTCCCACTGGCAGGAATCCTGCAGTGTCTATAGCATCTAGATGACTCAGGTGTCAGCATCCCTTCTTTATTTATTTCCTAAATAACGTTGCTTAGGAACCTGCATCCCCTTCATAGCCCAATTCCTGTGCAGGTCTGAGGGTGGCAGTACAAGAATTGCTCTTTTCTATGGCTTTAGCACATGGTGGGCTGGATTTGCTCTTTTTAGGTAAATCCCAGTTAGGCAGTGGCAGAGGCCCTCCTGTTGGTAAGGGTTTCTTAGCAGCTGTGGTCCTTAGCATGATGGTCTTCTGCCACAAAGCCCTCACCATCAGCACCAGGGTAACATGTCCCCATCCAGCCATGAACTTCTTTCCCCATCTTTTATCCTTTGGCTTGGTCCTAGCATCCTGATCTCAGCATCCTCACAACAACTGCGTGCTCCAGAGCTGCTCCTGAGGATGCATTGAACATGGTCACTGCGTGTCTGACGGCTCTTACAGACCCATGGGCTTTCCCCTGGGCTGTGCGGACTCATTCCTCCCTGCCCCATGCTGCAGCATCCCTCCAAGCATCCCTCTCCCAGCCCAACCCCTCAGAGGAAACCTTGGACAAAAGAAACTCAGAACAAAATCCAGGAGTGGGGAAGTGGCAGGCGAGGGGCTGTGTCAGATCAGCCAGATCCCAGGAGGAAATAACTGAAACAAGGCTCCAGCATGTGTCGGGAGATGGGATGTGTCGGGGCGACTGCTCCCTGCCAGCCCTTGCTGGGTGCTGCGGGCAGCGACCAGCTGCTTGCCCACCCGAGCGCATGTGTTTGGTGCTGTCAAATGAGATGCCGAGGGAGAGGAGACATCAGAAACTGGGATTTTGGTGAGAAAACCTCCCTGCAATCAAACCCCTGCAATCTGCACAAAAGGGGGTTTGCTTTCTGCAGGAGGTTTTCCTCAGTCCTGCCAAAATCATGGAGACAATGATGTCTCAGGCGCTTCGAAGCACCCAGACCCACTTTGTATAATCCTGCTCTGGAATATACCTTCTACACTGAGCAAAGAGTGTCTCCTAACCTTAAAGCCCTGTTCTAAGGCCCATTTATCCACCCTGGCTTTGCAGTAGGGGAGCTGTGCAGCATGGGGGACAGGGAGCATCCTTTCCCCAGTGCTGGTACAGCCAATGCCAAGGGGTCTGCGGGTGAAACCTCAGTGCTGTGATAAATGTGTGAAGCACATTTTGGCTCCAAGAGGCCACTTGTGAGAAAAGGAGGCTATGGTGGGGGGCAAAATCATTTGTCTTTTCAGGAGAATGAGCCCTTGTGCACATGCAGGTGCCTGGGGCTCAAGAGGGGGAAGGCAGTAACTCACAGCAACTGGCTCATTAAAATATAACACTAGGAAATGCTGGAGAAATAGGGTCTGGGAGAGCAGTGGGGCTCCATCCACTTCAACTTGGTGAAGACTGATGCTGAGGGCGGAGAGGCACATCAATGTGTGCATCCATGGGACATCTTGATTGTACATTAGGGACCGTGCAAAGGCAGGCATAAGCACATCTTTGTGTCTTCAAGTACCCCCAAGTAGGCAGGACACCCTCTTTTGTGGAGGATGCTGTGGCATGGGGGCTCCCCAGGGGATGCTCTGGACTGTCCTGCCTTCAGGTCTCAGGAGATGACGCCACAAGAATTGCCTGCTAGGACAAATCCAAGGGATGGGATTCTATCCTTGCAAGCATGCCTTTGCCAGCGCGCTGATTGCAAGCAAAGGTTTGCAGCTTGGAAACTTGGAAGGGTCGGGCTATTTTCACTCCCTCTCTCCCAGGCTCTTTCATTCATGCTTCCTCTCTCTTTTCCCCAGTGCATTTCTCACTCACGCTCTCATTCATGCTCACTCGCTCATTCGCATTTTCCTGGCTGTATTTTTAGCTCCCTCGCCGTTTGGAGGATGTGAACATTATCCCTGAGTCATGACTTTGTGAGGAAACAGGCAGCCAGGGCTCCCATTACAACCCATGAGGGCTCTTATCAGCTGCAGCACAGCTTGCTGGGGAGGGGGCTTTATCTCCCCACCCCTCTCCTCTTCCTTTTTTACTTTCCAGCTGCTGCAGCCCCAGCTCCTTCACCGAGGCCACGAGGCTCATTCCCCCTGCCCATGTCGTGCTGCAGAGCTCAATGAGTTAAATGAAGATTGGCAGTCAGGAAATGGGAGTAAACCGTAAAGGCCAAAGAGCATCCTCGGGGCTGGGGGGTGCTGCCGCAGGAATTACATCAAGCGAAAAGGTGTCTGGCAGGGCTCTGACACCAAATGCTGCTGGTGTTATTCCCAGCCCGTTCAAACGAACCTGACGTAATGGCACCTGGGGGCTTGGTTGTGAGCTTGCTCTGCATGTGGAAAACTCAATCCCGCACCCCTGAGTATTTCAATCTGGCTCACGATAAGGTTGAAGCAGCAGCAAAGTGTTACACCGGCTCTGTTCCCACACGTGGATGGGCCACTGAAACAAGAGACATCCCACATTAGAAATGATCGGAGACCATCCCACAAGGGAGCAGGCAGCTCCTCTGGGACCCA
Source organism: Psittacula echo (assembly GCF_963264785.1). Lineage (NCBI taxonomy): Eukaryota > Metazoa > Chordata > Aves > Psittaciformes > Psittacidae > Psittacula > Psittacula echo. The sequence continues at coordinate 4,456,332 of NC_137754.1, forward strand.
ACACATGACATTAGGGATGATGTCCAAGTGACCCCCTGGGTCGATGCCGGAGGAGGGGGTAACGAAGGGCAGCTCTGGCTGTGTCTCGACACAGCCTTATCCGTCATGACACAGCTCTGCTAATCTCAGTGCTCTGTGCTGGTTGTGAGGCTCCGCTTCACCTTTCCATGACATTCAGGGTGTTTTCTTCTTACTTCCTCTGACTTTCCTCTCTAACCTTTCTGTTATCTCCATAACACTCTCTCCTCCCTTTTCCACCCATCTGCTTATTTTAGCTGCCTCTTCCTGCCTGCACGTGTGGCTCCTGCCCTGCCCTGGTTCGCCCTTTGTGGCACAAAAGGGATAACTCCCCTGCCCTCAGCTCAAGGGGAGAGTTTTGCCCCATTTTCATGCTTTCCAAGCAATGGAGGTAAACCCATTTTAAATGGCTTTAACCTGCCCGAGGGGAGACTGAGATGAGCTCTTAGGCAGAAGCTCTTCCCTGTGAGGGTGCTGAGGCGCTGGCCCAGGGTGCCCAGAGAAGCTGTGGCTGCCCCATCCCTGGCAGTGTTCAAGGCCAGGTTGGACACAGGGGCTTGGAGCAGCCTGATCTAGTGGAAGGTGTCCCTGCCTGTGTCAACATCTTGGAGCTGGATGAGCTTTAAGGTCCCTTCCAACACAAACCATTCTATGATTCAATAATTTCCCAAAAATCCCTCTCTGCAATGAGCTGCTTCTGCATCCTGGACACCTATCCCCACCCGTGCCAGCTACACTGGTGCTCAGCATCAGGGTGCTCTTTCAAAGCAGCTAAAATTGATCTTTGTGGTTCTCCAGCTTTGTGGAGATGGTCCCACTCCTTCACCTGCTGCATCTGTGGAGATGCTGTGCCAGGAGCCGGGTCCTGCTGCATCCCGCCTTTGAGCCCATTCATCCGCTGCAGGAGATACTATCAGGAGCTCCCAGAAAAGATGAAAGGCTGACAGAGGGTCAAGAACCAGCTCAAGAAATTGAAGGAAGAAAAATCCATTGAGGGCTACTAAAGAAACCACTTCTGGATCAGGAAATCCCAGTGCTGTGCCTGTTGGCACTCAGAGAGGATACAAGGAAGGATTTGGCCCTTTACTTCTGGCTCCCAGTATGAGTCAGTAGTGGGGCCGTTGGTTTGGCTTAATACAACCATTCCATCACACACTTCTGAGCTGGTGGCTTTCTTCCCTGGGACAGACACAGGCCTTGAGGGGACACTAAGGAAAAGGAAGGGAAGAAGGGAAATTTTTCCACCCATGCTGAGATACAATACAGCAGAGGGGATGCTGATGGTGCAGGGTATCTCCCCATGGCACCCAGCTCCATTGGGAGTACATAGGAGAGTACCAGTAAGAGCCTGGGGACTTTCATAGATGTGTTTGTCCAAGAAATAAGGCCATTTGCAGTCCCAGAGTCAAAACACTCCAACAGTGGAAACCAGGACTTCCTGGCCTGAGCCCTGTTGCTAAATAAAAGACAAAAGAAAGAGTAATTAGATGCCATTAATTGTTGTTAGGAGGAGTTTTGCTGGCGGCCAGCACTCCTCTCCAGAGGACACAGCCCTGGCCTTACCCAGCACGGCTGCAATAACACTCATGTGTGGATCGGGTTTATTTTAAGCACCCCGCTGCCCCTTTTCTCCCAGCCCCAGTGACTGCAAGCCCTCTCCATCTTCTCTGGCCATGCCTGCACAGAGAGCATACGTGCTCAGAGATGGGGCTGATAGGAAAGGAGAGGGCAACCAGGGAGCGCAGCGGGATCTGGCTAATGGGGGACAGTGAACCCATGGGGGACAGCGAACCCATGGTTGCTCTGAGCACCACAGCCCTTGAAACCACAGTCACCGTGTTAGTGAAGGGATGCAATGCAAGTTGTAAGCCAAGAATGTGTAAATGATTGGAAAATACTTGAAGTGCATTCAGCTCGAAGGGAAGCGTTAAGGGCTCATCATGTAGATGTTAAAAGGATCCTCTGCTCCTGTCATTTACCTGCGCTCTGGCTTCTGTGTTTTCCCATTAGAGTTTATTCATGATGATGGCTATTATTTTGTTGTATGATGAACACAGCCCTTTCGGCAGGCCCTGGGACATTGCCTAGAATTACAAGCAATTTAATAACAAGGAGCCGAATGTTGAGGCCCTACTTTCACTCCTGCCTTGCTGGTGAAAGCCCCTCTGGCTTTCATCAAAAGGAGAGTCTCAACAAGCAGCTTTGTGTCTTCCCTGCCTCTCCCCAGCTTTATCTGGGTGCTTTTAAGGTGATCCTGCTTAGAAACATCGCAGATTTGCAAGGCTTGAACAGGGAGCAAGTGCTGATGGAGATGGTTCCCAAGATGGAGAAGGGGATGCAAAGACATGATGCAGTCCCGGGGGAAGAAATAAGGGGATTTGGAGCTGAGACTTTATCTTTCCCCAAAGTATCTTTTTCCCCTCCATGGCAGGGAGTTGGAACTAGGTGATCTTTAAGCTCTCTTCTAACCCAAACCGTTCTGTGGGTCTGTGAATTATTTATAACACTGAAGCCCATAGTTTGCTCCAATTCCGGCATCCCAGAAGTTGGTTTTGCTTCTTCAAAACCCCAAACCTTTGTAGTTCACCATTAAAAGCACTTGTTCTACCTAAACTGGTGGTGGTAGCGGGCAGCACCCTCCCAGAAAGCCGCATGTCCTGCAGAGAAGAGAGGGTTTGCTATAAATAGGAGGGATTGTACCTCTGCTTTGCCTCTTCTGTCTAGGGCAGTGAGCACCTAAGAAAGCACAAGCACGCCTCCTGAAGGCAATCCTAAGCCAGGGTTCCCCCAGACCCTAGGAGCTCTCTGGGGGAGAGGCAAAAGGGTTCTTGGTCCTCTGATAAGAGTTAGTGTGCACAAGGAAATCCTTTCTTTGGCAGAAATCACTGTGCTGTGGTGCTGTTTGTGCTCACGGGGATCAATCTGGAGCATGCAGATGGGGCATTATCCTGCTTTTCTGGGTTATTTCTGCCTCTGGTTGCCCCCATCGCAGCATCTGGAGAAGCTCACGGTCTTCAGGGTGTTCATCTGTGCTGCACATCTGTAGGGGAGGGAAGTGCTGTCACCCCCACCATAGGAAAAGAGTGAATTCGCTTTCAAAGCAGTTGGGATCTGAGCTATAGTGAGAGGCAAATGACTTGGCTCCAAAAATGGCAGTGCCAAGGCATATGCCATGGTATATGAGGATTACCTGGCATGCAGGGCAAGCAGCTGGTCCCTGCCCGCACCATAACACACTCACTAGTCTTCTTTCTTTCTTTCTGCTTGGGTAATGAAAGAAAGCAGCTTCACCCATTTCATTTCCCTTTACTATCAGCAGCAAGACAATATCACTTGCAGGTTCTCATCTATTAGTGTTTGGGTAGCAACATCGTAATGTTTCCACTTAAGTTAAGAAGAGGAGGAAATGTAGAGGCATTTGTTGGGTAACGAAAATGCTTGTTTTTGAGGTTAAGGTGAACATGGACTCTTGAAGACAGTTTCTAAGCTGTTGACTTCACTTAAGAGGCTTAATGCTATGTGAAAAAGCATCTGAGATGCAGCAAGAGCAGCAGCTGAATATTTGCCCACATTTCCCAGCACCTCTCGTTAGTTTTAAGGTTTGTTTTTCTTTCTGCAGGACTAAATGCTTGTGGTTTACATCTTGCTTTTCCCTGAAGGGCCACTCTCCCCTTCCTTGTGTTTCTGGAGTGCGTTTCACCCTACAACAAGGGGGGAAACAAGGCCCTCCCCGGCCTGAAAACTATGGTTGGGAGCCACCTGGTGGCATCCGGCCGGCACTGCAAGCCCTGGGCCGGAGCCAGCGACCGCGCAGAGCAGGGTTAGAGACGAGTGAGCCCCAGTGAAGGGTAGCGCAAACCCGTATTCCTCCAGCCCGAGGACACAAGAAGTGGAAGGTGCAGACACGCTCTTAGCTGCAGGAAGCCTCCTTTCCTGTCCCCTTTTCTCCTTTAGGGAGGCAAAAGTCGTAGGCAACACACTCTTCTCTTCTTAGACCAGTGGGAAAACCTGCACGAGGGTTATAACCTCATAAAGTTGACTTTGGTCTCTGTTCTTTTCGGTTCACCTTTACAAGATCTGGATCACAACATCACTGTTAACACATCTGGATCGTGCTTTTCATCTTCATTTTGCACCCACTGGATTCATTCACTACTGCTGCTTCTGGCTTGCTTTCCACATTCATCTCCCGCGCGATGAAAAGAGGAGATGGAGCCAAAACTATATTCTCCAAGCTCCACTCCGTTTGGCTGCTCTGCTTGCATGGCCGGGGAGTTTGCACTACTGCTGTGACTGATGTGAGATGAGTTTAATTGGGGTGAGAGGGTGAAGGACAGTCACCCTCACATGCTGAAGGACTGGGAAAGGGATGGATGGTGGAGAGGATGCATTTGCAATCATGGCTTGAGTGCCCAACCACTCCATGGAGCCAAGAGCTGCGACAGTTTGGAGAGGTTTTGGCAGGTAGCATGAAGCAAGCTTGGCAGAGGCTCAGTCTCTTTGCAGCTCAAACCACCACAACCACCCCTGGGGTAAAGAGGCAGGTCTGGGGCAACGAAAGCCACAGGGAAGGGGTCCCAGCAGGCGAGACAGAGCCTCCCCACGTGGCAACACACCCGAATGCACACTGCAGGCACCAGCCAGCATGCACAGGGAAACCCAGCTTGCACTGACTCATCCCTGAACTCCAGACCTGGCTGTCAACCCTCCTTTTTCCGATCACTGACACATTGGTTTCCTTATGAATTTACTGCAACAGCCGTGTCCCTCATTTTCCTCCTGGGCAAGAGGTCCCCTTGAGGGGGGTGGTTGCTTCATGGCAAGCCAGCGAGAAGGACCCCAAGTCAACACCTGGGGCGATGGCACAACTCTTCCCCAGCCCCTCTTTCACTCTCCGCAGGGTTATCCCATAGCAGCAAAGCTGGGCAGTGAAATTTAGCAGCCTGGACCAGCCATGGCAGAGAATTTCTTCATGCTGGCATCTCTGTGTGGTATAGAGACCCTCCCGCAGTTACCTCCCCTAACAGGGATGTAATCTAAATCTTATAGTGTCCTGCCTGCCCCCCAGATCCCCATATGTCCCTCTGAGCTCTTCGCTCCATCTAAAGTCTAGAGAAAAGATAATTTAGTGGGAAATGGCACTGCTTCAGGTATCAGTGAAAATAAATCCATGGGTACTGGTAGCCTTCCAAGCAGTTCAGAGGCTTTCCCATACTGCGGGGTGATTTTGTTCTAAAGACATATGAAAAGTCCCATACTTTGGCTGCAGATCTGAACTTTCATAGATCTTAGAGCCAGAAAGGACCATAGATTATCCAGGCTGACTTCCTGTCTAACGCAGGCCATATGAGTCCATCCCCTTATTCCTACAGTGAGCCCAATAATTCCTGTTCAGCTATACATCTCTTCCAAAAAGGCATCCGGTCTTGATTTAAGGACTTCAAGAGATGGAGAATCCATCACTTCCCGTGGCAGCTTGTGCCAGTGGTTATTTCTAATAAAGAAGGAAACTATTTAGAGTTGGGCGTACATGGCAGCAGCTTCTCAAGGTAAAGAAACACTCACAGGCTGGCTCACCAGTAAAGTAAAAGCACTAAGCAATCAGTGAAGGAGGATCTTACCCCCAAAAGTATCTATTCTTACCCACTGTTCCAGCTGATCTGTTTTAAGCTGTTCTTTTCTCTACAACCATCATCTTCCATAGCCCATCACGGCTGTAATAAATTGCCTCAACAAGTTTGCACACTTGTAAGTCGGTCATCTTTCTACCAGCTACAAAGTGCAAGTGTCCAGCCCCTGCTGCCACACTTAAGGTGCCAGAACAGAAAGCTGGTACTGGGCATCAGCTACACAGGGTGCGCTAAGCAACAGTGCCACCAGCACGGCAATCCATCCTTGCTTTGCCACCAAAAACTCCATCTGCATAGTGTCTCTCTGGTGCTTACTCTCACAGCTCAGGAGCACAGCTCCCAGAGTGCAAAGGTCCAGCCCCTACTCCCACATTCCTAGAAGCCAGGACAGAAAGCTGCTGCTGAGACTCATCTACACATGGTGAGCTCCACAAAGGTGTCACAAACATGGCAATCTCCCCTCGCTTTGCTACCTAGAACTCCATCTGCGCGCTGCAGCCATAGTTCCCGCTCTCGGGCATTTGGGTGCAATGACCACAGAATGTGAACATCCAGGCCCTGCTCCCATAGCCGAGGATCTAGAACAGAAAGCTGGTGCTGGGCATCACGTACACAGGGTGAGCTCCGCAACGGTGCCACCAACAGGGCCATCCCTCCTCCCTCCCTTTGCCATCTAAAACGTGATGCGCAGCTTCTGCAGTACCGCTTGTGCCCACCAGATGGAAGCACACGCTCACGTATGTGGTACCCAGCAGGCAGCGCCCCTCAACTCCCCGTCCAGCCCTCCTTTCCGTGCCCGTTTTGCGAGGCAACAAACTACGGGACACCCTCTGGTACCCGCTCTCTGGCATCCTGGAGCACGCCTCACAGAGTGCGAACGTCCGGCCCCTGTTCTCACAGCCAGGACAGAAAGCTGCTGCTGGGAATCACCTACACACACAGAGCTCCGCAGCGGTGCCTCCAACATGGCAATCTGCCCTCGCTTTGGCTCTTAAAGCTCCACCTGCTTGGTGCAGCTCTGTGAAGCGGTCTCATGTCCTCCATCACGGCTCGTACAGTTCAAACATCCAGCCCCTGCTCCCACGCCCGAGGTGCCAGGACAGAAAGCTGGTTCTGGTCATCACCTACACATGGCTTGCACTGAAACAGCTCCACTAGCATTCGCAGCATCTCCATACACAGCCCAAGCGGCTCTGATACCTGCTACATGTTTGAGGAGTATGCAGAATAATCTGACTCTAGCACAGACTTTGAGATCGCAAAGGTGATCTGGGCAAATCTAAATTGCATTTCACAAGCAATTTATCCTCATGTTAGGATGAGCACAGAAACTGAACTTCAGAGAACTGGAAATACAGATCTAGTGCATTAATACTAACACAAGAACTTCCATACAGTTAGTAACACCTTGTGAGATGCCTTTACACAAGTTAAGTTCCATTGTGGAGGTGGGGGACTGTGACAACTATCTGCTAGAATCTCTTGTTCAGCACAAGATAATGGCATTGTCTGTCACCAGCATGAAACAGAGCACATGGGAAGACCAAATTTAGAGGTCCAGAGTTCCCTAAATGGTTAGTGGGAGCTGGCTACTTTTAATACTGTTTTACACTTCCCACACTGAAAGACTATGGGGAGGAAATCAAATACTGAGATTTTAAACACCCCTAATAAGAAACTCTTACCAAAACAAGGAGAATCCATATGCAAAACACCACTGTGCTACAAATGCAAAGCCCCAGTGCAAACTAAACGAGTAAAGAAGAGCTCAGATTGAAGTTAACCAGCATCCTGGACGCTAGTTGATGAGGTCACACTTGATCATCTTTAATACACTTCTAAAACATGCCCAGCTGAAGTCTCTGCTAAACTAAATGGGCTCATTGCCTTGCAATGAAGTAGATAGCTGGAACAGCCACAGAATTACCCTGCTTCTCTGCCCCAGATCAGCTCCTCACCAGTGAATTCTTCCGCCCCCTTTTTTCCTTCTCATATTAATGCCTTCCATCATAATAAGGGCTCCTACCCACTGCCAAAACTCAATTTACACTCTTTACTTTAATGACCCCATTTGTCATGCGAGCACGTGCGTCTCCCCCCTCCCGGGACTGCAGCCCCGTGCTCTGCCAGAAAGGCTCATTTACAGTTTGCTCTTTCATTCTTACTTTTAACGATTAAATTGCTTCCATTTCAAGGCAAACGCTCTGGGAACTCCCACAGCCCACAGGATACAGTCATGCATTCGATCAGTGTATTTTAGGGTTACAGACATCTCAACCCCAGCTGACTCTCCCTCTCCACATCGCATCATCCAGCTTTTTCCATCACCTTCTATTTGGTTCTTCTTTTTAATCTTCCCAAAACTGACTATGGCATTTGAATATCGCCATCAAATTTCAAGTGGTGGGAGGAATTTTGAGGTTTTGTAAGTACTTTTTTTGTTTTGGAGGGTGGGGAAGAACAAGAAAATGCTAGTTTCCTTCCCCAGTGTGTCCATTCATTTGTCTGTTCCAAACCACATTTGTTTTTAATCTCACAGCTTGACTGCTCCAGAAAGGTATATGCCTTCCTATTAGATTATATTTCTCCCTCATGGTGTGTCTCCAATCCTGACATGCTCAGTAAAATCCAATGTTAATTAAGTCATTTAAATGGGTTAAGCAAGAGCATAATCCTTCATGTTTCATTATACCATGTGTTCCGTGGAAACAGCATTACACAAACTGCTAGAACTATAGCTACAGGAAGCCTCAAAAAATACAGCATCAAACCCAAAGCAACACAACAATCCGCCATCAAAAGCCATTCCTCAGCTTGTCTGCAGCATCTTTAACAGGAGATATTATAAGCTCATGAGTAATCACTCCATCCATTTGCCTCCTCTCAACTCAGCCTCCAACTGACCAGGACATTCTTACTAATGCAACCCTTACAACCTGCAGTGGCCACTCCTCTGCGTTTCCAGTTTAGAGAGAAATCACTGCAAGGCAGACTGGACATTTCTGGACATCTTTTGCAAATCCCAGTACAAAGCTTGACCAGGACAAACAGATGAGCTGCTAGTAAAGGGAAGGTAGATAGGTGCCATGCTTCAAACCTCAATGTTAGCAGCTAATGTTTAGACATGCTTTTCCCAGGCTAACAGAAACACATCTTTAAACCAAAGAGAGCAATGAAACTTCCTTCATAAGGATTCAAAGCTATTCCAAAGTTACTGAGCACCCATCTCACTTTCTTCAGCTCATGCAACTACACATGTCTACTTTGTTTCTCTTCCATACTAGCAAAGCCCTTTACGTCTCCCATCAGATTCCCAATACACTGGTATGTTTCTTCGGAAGCCTTTCCAGCAAATAAAATGGTCCCAAACAAATAATACTTGTTATTTAGACAGCACCATCCTTGCTCGGGATCTCTTCAGCAGGAGCATAAGGAATAACATCTTTTCCAGATACATTTGAGTCTGACATAAACAGGTATTTTCAACAGAAAAACATGCTTCAGATTTCTCATCTGTATTTATATACAAAGCTAAACCACAATTTTTAAGTTGCTTCTGGGTAATACATGATGGTAACTTGGAAGTAGAACAATTTTACGGGTTATGTATGGGGTCTGAAAGCATATAAATATTACTTACCCTCAGATGATGAAGTTTCTGATACACAGGGAGCAGATGGAAGGTATTCCAGCAGTCTTCCCTGGGTTTCCTCAAGTCTTGTTCTGGATGATCACATGCAGACAAGAGCAGCAACAAGGCTGAGGGAAAGCAAAAGAGAATTGACAACATTAGCCCAGCAAAAGCATTACTAGAGCGGTCTAACCCTGTTTGCTAATACAATCCAGCAGCATCAAAGCTCTTTGAAACATCAGTGCCAAAAAGATGATGGAACCCTGAAAAATGGCTTCAGACTCTTCAGCCCTATTTCTCTTTTTGCCCTTTTTTTCCTGCCAGTGGAGGACTGGTGTTGCTAGCACACTCTTTTTGCTGCAGCACAGAATGGCTGGTGCCTTGTGCAGCTGACTCAAACCTGAGATTGAAAAGGACTGTTTAGTACTTACTGGTGGTAGCTGCTTTCCAAAGAAACATAGGGGGGTGTTAAATAAAAACAGTAAATTGCAAAACCCAGAGAAGTAGGGGAAATTGCTGTTGTTCCTGGTTTACAAATAGGGAAACTGAGGCACAGACCGCTGAAATCATTCCAGGAAAGCTCTAAGGGGGGAGATGGAGAACTTGAAAAAGACCCAGAGCAGGGATTTACCAGGACACAACCTCAATCTTCCTTGGATCTAAAGATCCAAGCTGAAAGTTTTGCAGGAATACTCCTGCTGAAGCAGTGTCATGGTTAACAAACCAGACTTTTCTCATAGTCTCTGTCAAAAGGGTTTCTGATCCATTTAACAAGGGGTAAAGGCTCTTTCTGAGAGACACGAACCTCTCATGCTCTGCATATTCTGACACCTACTCTAACCATATAGAGGAATATTTGTAGTCACAGCAGGTAAACGAGCTGTGCACAGGGAACACAACTAATTGAATAGCATGAATTATTTACACATACATTCAGGAAAGCCATCTTGCTCCACAGCAGTCCCAGCAGCAGGGATTATTCATTTATAAGTCAGCTACATTCAACAGAACGAGGCTTCTGTAAAACCCTCACTGTGGAGACACAGAAAATATTGCCTAGCCCATCCAGACGGTACATGAGGATTCCCTAACACAGCCTCAGCCAAAAATCAATCACATCTCTCAGGCAATCTACAACATCCACCAGCTTCCAGCTTGCATCCAGACATGCCTACTTGTCTGCTGCACATCGTGAAGCAGGAGTCATTATCTTTCCTCCTTGTTTTGGGCTTTTGCAGCCCAGGGCAGCAGCTGAGGAAGAGCAGAGGAGGCAAAAGACTCATGGAAAGGTCTCAGACTAAGGTTCTCTACAGACTTGTTTTGAAACTTTCATCATGTTATCTGCCTGCTCTGTGCTTATTTCTCCCTCATTTATATAGTGACAGTGATATCAGCCACTCACATGAAATGCTTTGGAACACAAAACTGGGATTAGATGCAGCTTATGTTATTGCTGCGTGCTGTAAGCAAGGCATAGTCCAAAGAATATACGGACTATTTAAAGAAAAGGTAGAGCAAAAGGGGTTTGGGGACCAGCAAGTCAGTGCTGTTAGCAACAACCGCAGGCACGGAGCCAAATGTAATTGTTTTAGACTCCTACATGTTTCAGTGCAAGGAATGAGAATCACTTAGCAAAACAAAAAGCATCTCTTAACAAAGACACAACATGCACTTGATCATTGCCTGGTGCTAATGCAAGCATCATTCACACTAGCAATAGGTAGCACAACCAGACTCTTAAGACGTAACAAGCAACTTCTCCAAAGTGCATCACGTACTGGCTATCCACACCACAGCACAGGGCACAGACAAATCCTGCCCCAAGAAGGGCATCATCACAGCACAAATGAATCATTCAGAAGCTTAAGACTTCCGGAAAAGAGCCAACTTTCTTTCTGCATCCCACTATAAGGGCAACATGCAAATTCCTTCCACATTTCCTTACCTCCTTTCTCTGTCATGCTGTTGCTCTTAGTCCTCAAGGAGGAAGACAGCGCTAAACTCACCTTTATAATCACACAGCAAGTGGAGAAGTCAAGGAGAAGCTCATGTACATCAACCCCAGCACTCCAGCAAAACCAGAACCACTTTCTTCCCAAAGCAAAGCCAAATTCAACTCATACTTTCCATTTAGGGAAACACAATAGAACGAACCCAACTCCCTCCGCACCTTCCTCTTCAAGCCTAACACTCTCAGAACAATCAACAGCTTCAGAGAACCTTCTGGGTGCCTGGTAAGGGTAACAAAGCCCATCTGTGTGCACATTGCTCCCACTCATCTCACTGGGCATTCTGTAGCTGAGGCCCACCAAAAATAATCCCCTGGGGTTTATGAGGACTTATGGAAATGTCAACTTAATTCCCAGCATCTCAGAAAGGAGGGAGCTTTCACAGATTGCCTCTTTGTTCACAGAAACGTGTGTTGAGAATTTAGGTTTTCTCTCTTTTTTCTCCCTCTTTTTCCCCTTTTGCAGGGGAGGAAAGCAGCAGATTTTACTTTGGAGTTCTTGCTCAAGGATGTAATGAAAACTTGGAGATTATTTTTTCATGAAAATGCCCACTTAGGAGAAAGGCAATTCTCCTCCCTTTCAGGAAGAAATAGTTTCATTAAAAAAGCATAAAAGGGTAAAATGGTACTTTCTGATGAGAAGCCAAAGTCTCTTCTTGATTTATTGAGTAGCAGCCCCAGCCACACAAACACACTGTCTTTGTTACTCTCCCCGGTGCCCACACTTGCAGCGGGCACCATTCCTGACACTCCTTTTGAGTTATCGGCAGTGCTTTGGGTAGGAAAACTAAACAAATAAACTCTGATTTCTGGTTTGGAGCCAGACACTGAAGGCTTAACCCAGATCGAAACTCAGCTCTTTCTGCCTTATTGAGCATAGGATGCTGAGCTGTGGTCCTGCTGTTACAGCAGAGCTATGCCAAAGAAGCCTTTGGCTTCGGGAATGTATTTAGCATGTTTCTCTCCTTATGGCAGCACTGCAGAAGGTAGCACTATCAGGCGAAGTTTTTTGTCTAGACAGATGCTAGGAGACAGTAAGCAAAGCATCCACCATCACATAGCTAGCAGAATTCCTATGACAAGCTCGTGCCATTCCAGCTAGGTCATGTTGCCTCCAGACTGCTAATGGCAGGATACTTTACTGTACCCAATGGCCCCAGAAACCAATTGCAGTAGGAGCATTTACGGGAGAGATGAAAGATGGGAAAGGTCAGGTTAAATATCAGGAAGAGGGTAATGGATCAGTTCTTGAGCTGCAGTGCCCCTGCTTGTCTCCAGGTGCAAAATAGACCAGACTACATCCCTAATCCAGCGTTGCCATGTAAGTCCTTGAGGTAACAGCCACAAAGTGCCCTGTAGTTGGGAGCACAAGGGAGGTAAAGCTCAGTGTTAATAAGTAGGACCTGGAAACCATCTTTATCAGCTTCATTATGTAGTTCATTACTTCTTTAGCTTAAATTAAAGACCTTCCTTAATGTGCTCAGGCACAAAGCCGTTTTACCAGAGAGTTCTGTTACTAGCATTGTATTTATAACCCTGATATCAATACGCTCCACCCAAGAGTGAAATCCCTTTCTATTCTGAGCCACGCAAGAAAAGGAGGACAGTTTCTGCCTCAAAGAATGTCCAAATCCAACAGGCTGCAGGCAGGGAGAAGGGAGGAAAGGTGCACGTAAGAACACGGCCTGCAAACTGAATGCGCGTTTGCTCCCTCAGTTGCTGACCAAAAAAGTATTTCCTTAAATTTGCTTGTCCAGAAATCTTGTTCAGTCAGAGCCAGGTCCCTAAAGCACTAAAGCCAAGGGCAACTGTAAGCTTTTAATCAGCCATTTCATTACTCTTTTGGGTTGTCAGTGTAGAGCTGACAGCACAACAGTCCTTGCATCGTGCTGCTCTGTCAGCACCAGAAATGCTGCTGTCTCTCCCTCACTAGTGATTGAAGTTCTCCCAGCACCTCATTACCATCCTTCCCAGTTATCTGTCCCACATCAAAGGGGTTTCCTGAGGCTTTGACAACAACCTCAGTGCTTCCAAGGGGAAGCTGTTGCAAGCTTTTTGTGTATGAAATGATTTAAGGGAGCTGAAATAGGATTTGATGGAAATAGCTCCAGTTTTTGCATCCTCCCATGCACAAGTAGAAGAGGATCCCGGCAGTAAATGGGGAAGAAAAGGCCCACACAAGTCAGCACTTTCAGCATCAGAGTGGTGATGCAGAGACAAGGCTCTACCAACACTTCAGCAAGAGGTTAAAGTGTGTGTAAACATACAGGAGCTTTAATCCTCCTTGCAAAGATGGAAGTGCTGCTATTAGCGTGAAGCAATGGGGGCTCATGCTTTGGTGTGGACTGAGCAGATAACTAGTACCTGCTGGTCCACTGCCTGGGAGCCTGAGCTAGCTGGATATGCCCTCCTTGGTTTCACACAGAGGCATGGCAATCCCTCCTTTGATTGCAAGATAATCAAGACGGCAGCTTACAAAGCAGCTTAAGGTGGGGAGCTGAGTGCCCAGACCCAAACTGGACGGAAAGTGATTGCCAAACAGTCCCAGGTGTGAACTGCATTGTGTCTGCAGACCTGTCTGCACCGTGACAGGGTTTCATCATTGCTATTCATCTTTGAGCACCAATTTTAAAGGAAATAAGTGAGCCTTTATTTCCCAGCACTGAAAATGCCTTTAGGCATCCCATCCAGAGCAATTTCCCTTGCCAGAAAATTGTGCATCTAACATGCCCCTTGTAATGGTGATTCCGGTGCACTGGCTACAGAGCAGAGAGAAAACGTGCACAAACCTGTATGCCCGATGGAGCCTGTGTGCATGCACAAGCAGGTCTCAACACATTCATACCCTGAATAGCATGGCAACAGGAAACTCTGTCCTTCGCACTGTGTATTAATGGCCATTCCTCACAGCATGTTGCTATGAAAAACCCAAGAGGGCTGCACACTGCATCTGTCTAAGTCCTTGTGAGCATTGCTTCAGGCAGCTGTTCGAGGGAGGTAATTAAAGATGGTCTCCAAATCCATAAATCAAAGAGGGAAAGACCTCGAACAGGGGGACAAAAGGAAGGAGAAAAGAAGACTTTAAAATATGCCCTGTGTTGTTTTATGCTCAGGTTCTCTCCAAGCACAATTGCTTTTTGGAAACAGCGTGCTGAGACTCTGCAAGTTATTTGGGACTCCAGGTGGGGGAAGGTATTTAATCTCTGGGTGTTTGTGTGGATTTGAGTGCTTTGCTCTGCTGTTAAATTGCAGCCCTTCTTTCCTGCCAGGGAAAAAGCAGACAATGGTCATTCCCCAAGGAAAAGCTGTCGAGCTGAGGGGACGTGACTAGCTATGAAAAAATACCAAGGGAATGCAGCAGAGAGATTTCTCGCCACAGTCTGCATACACAAGGAGAAAGCTTAACCAGTAACAAAGCTCCATTAACACATTACGAGCATTAACATTTAATCAGCATCAGTAAAGTCACACAATAGTCCAGAGAGAGCTATCCCGTTTCATACCAAAGAAGAAGCCGAGGCACAAGAGAGGGAAGATCCACATGTATGAAAATGTTTCCCAGCAAACATTACAAGTGGACACTTATCTGCTCTGAAGCAGTGCTATGTTGGTTTATAAGTGGCATCTTTCTGGCTGCAGCACAGAAGCCAGTGGCCTCTCTGCTGCTTTTCAGCCCCATCCACCACTGCTGGGTGCATCAGAGTGAGAAGCTGCATCAGGCAGCAAGGAGAGCCCCTGGTTTTGCAGGAATCTCAGGTTAAATGGGGGTGGCCTGGGCTCCAAAGACTCCTGGAACTCCTCACTTCGAAAACAGGGAGGCACAGAGGTTTCTTGCCTTGAGATCTCCAGACAGAGGGGTGCTTTCCCAAGCTTTAGGCCAAATCATCTCCCAGAGAGCTCCTCAGGCAAGAATTTCCAGGCTGAGCGTGAGTGTGAGGCAGATCCATGAGGCCCTCAGCACCAGTGTGAGGCTCTGGAGATTACGTGAAACTGCTTGACCCAGTAAGGGAACACTGCCCTTGTCTGCTTCTGAGAGCCACGCTCTGATTTATTTCTTTCACCCCAAAACCTCTTAACCTGCTCTCCCTCATTGCAGAGCTGAGGAGCTTTCTGTTAACTATTTCCCACTCTGGTTTCCATGGAAAACAGAAAGCCACATGCACCGCCTCCCAGGAGATGACAAAAGTGCCTCCGGTCTAACCACCCTTAACAAACAAGGCCAGAAAGAAAAACATCAAGGTACAAACCAGGGATTTCAAACCCATCTACTCAAGTGACACAAAATCTTGGCCTTTTAAGGTGATAAAGCGATAAAAAATGTCCAAGGTGTTTGGATGGGTCCGCGTCTCAGCAGTACTGCCTATCTGAAAGCTGATTTTCAGCATCTTTGTGTTTCAGCTTTCCCATCTGTGAGAAACAAGCGAAGGCATCTGACAGCTCGCTCAAAGATGACAAGAGAAGGGAAATTCAGACGTAAGCCATGTTTGCACACCAGCATGTGTTTCTTTTCTGTGTAGACATCCACACAAGGCTTCAAGATTCTGCTCCAGGCTCAAATCAGCTTGTTATAGCAGTTTCAGCTGAGCAGCCTTTGCCCCATGACACAGAGGTATAGAGGGTAGCAGAGGTTCAGGTTTCAAGAATGAGAATGAATGTGGAAAAGCCACCAAGGGCTGAGCAGCTGTAGGTTAGATGAGGCCATTTTAAAACTACAAGCTCCTGCTATGCTGTGCATCAGGCAGAATAGTGCGTGGGACTTTTCTGGGGACAGATTCTGTGGAGTCTATCTGGAGCTGAAGTAGAATTCTTAATGAAAGAGAAGTGCAAGGCTCTAAATTTAGATGCACCATTAATGCTTTTAAAGCGTGTGCATCTAGAAGCGTGGAGTGTCGGAAATCTCAGTCCGTGTTTGCTCCCATCAGCCCAAATCTGAAACCCACGGAAACCCGTGGCAAAAACCCCATGGATTTCAACAAAGACAGCACTTCGCTTACTTCTCCTGTCCCTCCCCATCTTGGGTTGCCCGTTCTCTAGATGTTATGTGTGCCTAAATGAGACAGTCTGCATTGTAATGCCATTTTACACTTTGCTTTTGCAAAGCAGCAAGGCTCAAGCTTACATGGTAGCTGGTTGAGTGCGACAGCACAATAAACAGCAGGCCAAATACTTGAAATCTGAAGGCAATATCTATCTTTTCAATATCAGATCTGTTAGTCTAATACTTCCGTGTTGCAAAACAAGCTTCTCTATTGCACTCCAGCCACATTTACATCAGATGTGCCATATATCATAAAATAATACAGGCAGGAACAGTGACTTGCCTGGGAAATCACTTTCTGCTTGTAATATGCTGATCTCTATGGGATGTGAACGTATGAGACCTGTGGGTTGAAGGCAGTGTTGCGGTCTGTAGTGTGATGGTTATGCATGAGGGATGTTCACAGCAAACCCATACTACAATTTATTGTTTAGTCAAAAAAAAGCAAGCGCTTGATTTATAAGTCTTTCACCTGAAAGAACATTAAAACTAAGCACAGAGACAAGTGTTCTGGTGCCAAAGGATGATCAAAGAGGACCGTCTGGATGGATGCTTGGGACTCAAAAGCTGCAGCTCCTCCACAATAGTCACCCAGATTGAACAGGAATAGAGCTTGCTCACACTTTGCTATGAGATCATTAATAGCTGGTAATCCCTCATTTATACCCTATTTCAATTAAGTGTGTTATGTGATGAGCAGGGCTTAAAAACTGGTATTAGTTGTTCTGCTTAGAGTCAGAAGTGCACATCTATCAGTGCTAAAGAACAAATTACAGACTCACCTATCTGCTAAACTCTCTCCATCCTCAGAAGGTCAAGAAAGTGATGAATTAATGAAACAAAAACCGACTCCTGTCAATCACTGCTGGGTTTATCTGCTAGAGACACCTCTGTCTGCCAACAGCCTGGTTCTATTTTTACTGAGCAAATGCTTTCACCCCTCAGCTTCCATGTGTGTGCCCACTTCATGTGTTGTTCACACCTAGTTTACTCTTAACACCTCTGAAGGACCTTGCAGATAGGCGTGAAAGGATTCCTCCTTTGGACAGCCATGTGCTTTGATAGGAAGGGGGGAAAACAAATAGGAACCAGATTTGCTGTCAGCACTTACGGCTATGGAGGGGGTACAGGAGAAAAAAGGGGCAAGGGAGCATATCTTCACACCTTGCTGTCCAGTTTCTGCCTTGTCACAATTTGGAGTTAAAGCCATACATCCCCTACCAACACTGAGCATCCTCTCAGCAATACGCAATAGTGAGAGCACAGCCTTCCAGCAAGGGGTCCAATGCGTCCACCCATACATGACCAACCATTATCTGAGGAACTTTAAGGCTTGCAGTCCCAAACTAGTAACTTAACTACTGAGCAAGCTTTCCTATATTGCCAGATGTGCTAAAGATTCACTGTGTAATCACAAGGAGCTCAGGGCCCAGGCTGTGTCAGCTCATCCTGGAAGCTTCAGCATTGCCATGCAGGACATAACATCACTCCCATCCTTCACCAGTTGCTACAGCTTCAGTAAGATGTGTTTGAAGTGTGTCTACTAACCCGAGCGTAGTCTTGGAAATATTCCCAAAGCATCCATCTCTGTGACAATTAGGCAAGAAATATGAACCCCCTTGATATCACTTTAGAGTTTTCCAGTAACTTCCTACTTTATCGTTGGAATGTGCACTATTTAAAGAAAGAGGACTATAGATTTAATGAGGAGAGAAATAAATGTATATGCCAAATATAATTTGACTTTAAAGGATGATCCTAGTATTTAAAACCCATCAGTTTTCCCCTTCCACTTCAGTTATTAATAGCACAGGTACAAAAGAAATCAGACCCTTTCCCTGGGATGAACCAAGCTAATGGAGGGTTGGCCAACCCGTGCCCTGTGTGCTGGGCTCTTGATGAAGGGTATCTGGACACCTGCATATCAGAACATTGTGTACAAATGCTTTGCTGAATCCAGCCTGGCTTTGATTTATGACTAAGAATAAACCCTTCCTAAAAATAAACCTGGACTTTCCTGGCTTTCTTCCTTCCTTTGTTTTCTCTCTCTGTTTTCTGTCTCTCTTTTCTTCTCCCTCCCTACCAGGTTATCTTCTTTTCTGCACTTTGTGCAAATCAAACATTCAGAAAGATGTCCCCTTTTCAACATTATCAGGCATGGGGGCTCCTAGCACACAAGATAAGGTTAAAGTAAAGTTAAATTCACTTACTAAAAGTACTGCTACAAGAATAAAACATTTTTGAACCAGGCTCCTGTCTTACAGTCGTTTTACAAAGACTATAATCCCATCCTTTAACAACCAGTAGACTATGTAAGAGGTGGATCATTGAATTGATTAGGAAAAGGCTGCTTTTTTATGTCACAATGACAACAGGATGCATTTAGAACCTATATTCAATTGGAAAACAAATAAAAACCCCAACGGCTTAGAGATACAGGATGCACACAATGAGATGATGATCGACTACCATAATAGCATAAAGTTCAACATCATAAAGCATTTTTCTTATTGTTACTTCAAGTCAGATGTCTCTACATCCCTCCCTCTCCCCAGAAAGAACAGTAAGAACGGCACACAAGGCCCGAGAAATATGTAAACCCGGTATTTCTTGAACTCCTGCTTCCCATTCATCCTAGTGGAAAGTTCCCAATCCCCCACATGCCAAAAATAAAGGTTGCTGCTTCTTTCCTCTATTATGGAAAGCAGAGCCAAAATTTTCATCACTGGCTGACTGGTCATTTGGCAATGCCATTTGGCATGCCTCAAGAGAACCCAGTTTCCATAAGACATCAGAGCAGTCCTTCCCAGTTCACTAGAGCATGAATCTCACTCGTAATTATTGAGCCCATTTTGTATTCAGCTTCCACTCTCCCTCATGCAGAGCGACATCACCTTAAGTGTTCTCATCTCATTCTTTCTTTTCCCACAATTCAAGTCTTTCGCCTTGGCAGTGATGGGGGGAACCCTCTCTGAAATGTATTATTTCATTGAATGCTTCCAACCAGGCTACATTTTTCATGGTCTTTATTTGGATCAATCATGTTAAAAGCTGATGTTGCATTATTTAATCTTTGACAGGCATAGAATTAAGATTCAGGTTTATTCACTTACAGAAGATGACAGACTAGAATTAGATGATCACGTTAGGGATTGAACCTAACTACTACGATAGCTGCTTTTTCAAGCAGAAAATGTTAACATTCTTGCCACGTTTCTTGCCTGGGTTCTAGTGGCATGAGAATGGAATTATGAGAACCTGGAGTAAGTTCATGGAAAAATTACCCTGTTCTTTCCTTCAGTGCAAACAGCCTGTAACTGAATACTCTGTACTGTACTACAGCAGGTTTGGTACTAACATAACAGAAAGCATCCCAGGTAGGTTACACTGGCAGAGAAATTTTAAGGACTTGTGCCTGAGGGCAAGTAAGATCACCTGCAGCAGACAACCCTCTTGTCTGGCTTCAGACAGTTCTATGATGCTATGCAGGTTTATTATAGCCAGGATGTTTCCTCCTGTGACTTCAAGTTTTCCACATACAAAGTACAGTGCTCTTAAAGCTTAGTGGGCAAAAGAATGAGGTCAACACCACATACTCCAAAGAGATTGTTACTTCATGGGATAGCCCAGAATATCAATGAAATATTAGAAACGAGAACTGGATGAGCTTTAAGGTCCCTTCCAAGACAAACCAATCTGTGATTCTATGATTGTATGAAACTTCCCTCTTCATACACTCAGCTGGGCCAGGGAGTCATCATCTGTGATGTTTCTCTCCTCAGTCCACTGCTAGTATTAGGCCGTATCCTCAAGTTTACACATCTCAGGAAAGAAAAGAGCAACCATCATCTAGCTCGTGGCCCTGTGGTGTGCTGGATTTCCACTTTACTGGATGAAACACCCAGCCAGTGCCATTTTCCTTGCACACCAAGGTGGCCAAGAAGCACAACACCCCTGAGAGAGTGGGAGCTGTGACAGGGAATGACAGCAGCTCTCCGGTGGTCCCATTGTTTTGTTTTCAACTGGCCTGGAGCAACCTGGCTGCTGTTTTCCTATTCCCTTGAAGATGCATTTTAATAAGGACCAATGTGCTCTGGTAATGAGGGGGTTAAGAAGCAGCTATACAATTTCTTCTGAGGTACCCCACAATCAAAGCAACAGCCTGTTTTTCAGCATGGATCTTATCTTCCTACTCGAGAGGTCACAGCTTGCCAGCCTTGTTTTAATGAGCTGTGTCCTGTGAATTTCACAGTCACTTCAAGTCTAATAAGGGAACCCACAGGGGTAGTGTTTTCAATTTGCTCCTCTTTCCTGGCGAGTTTGTACCATACATCACACAGAGCAGCTCCCAGCTGGCGAAAAAAGGAAAGAATTAGCTTGTATTCCCTATGCAGGGATTTTCTAATTCAATATTTATTAAGACTGGGGTCCTCTCATTTGAAAGGCCAAACAGTTTGTTTTACTACGTGTGGGATATATTACATTAATATAGTGAACAACTGCTTCCAAGAGCTAATTTAGTGACGGTGCTGAAAAGCCCTGTGCACTATAGAAATATTATGAGCAACCAAGAATCCTTAATACTTTGTCTAACCAAGCCTTATGCATACAAATTAAATGTAATTGGAATCTCTGCTTCCACCATCAAAACAAAAGGCTATTTTACAACTGAAATGACACCTAAACATCTAGTTTGAATTTCAAATTTCCTCTATAGGAGCTCTGCCTGATTGTTCTTGCTTCCAAAGAAGACTTATGACAAATGAGCAAATCTAAGCTTTACTTAAATGTATCTGCATGAGCGCAGCTATCATTGCAAAGCACTACTCCTTGAGTATTCACATCTGCTGCTCCCTTTAGCCACAGTAGCAAAATACTATAGCTCAGTAAATAACACCACTGTCCCATGAGAAATTCAGAGATCTAAAAGGAATGTGAAATATTCCATTATTCTGGAATTATTCTCCCCACTCCATCCTCTTTTCAGGTGGTTGTAGAGGGTGATAGGGCAAGCAGGGCACAGCCTTATCTCTCCTTTCTCTCCCAGAGAAACCTCCCTGTGCTGGCACCAAGGCTCTGACCTCAGTGACTGCATTTGAGATGCTTTCTCTTGGCATTCAGAAATTTAGTCGCGGTATTGAACTGAATTAAAGCATTTCATTTTAGCGAGATTTGGCAGTAGCTTAAGCTTCTCTACCATCCATTAGTGTCAGAAATGAGCTATACATCCATTTCCAATAAATGTTTGTGTAAACGTGCTTGTATAGAGATTAACATAGAATATAAATCCAGTGTAAGACACTTCACAGTGAAATACGCAGTGAGTCACCAAAGAGATGGAGAGAATCTTCTCTTTCTGAGGCAAGGATTTGCTGAGGAGCCAGCAGACAACACATGATCTCAGAGTGAAAGATTCTGTTGAGTGGTAAGACCCTCCCAGATGAAAAGGAGCTAATGGAAGTGTTGCTCCATCTGCCCCTCAACTATTCCCCTTTTGGATGTCATTGTGAATAGTTCCTTTATTTGCTTTTCTGCTTAAACTGCTGGAGTTAATGTAATTTTTCAGTTAAATGAGCAACAACAAGAGATTCCTCATCAAAGGGTGTGGCAAATAGGTTAAGCGTGGCTGCAAAACTCCGGCGTGTGTCTCTCCATCAAACCCAAAGGCTAATCCCACTTTCTGCACAAAATGGAAAGCGTACAGGAAGTAGGAGGTGCAGAAGGGTTTTCCATTGACCAGTGGATGCCTCCTGGCGAGCTACAAGATAGCCAGGAACGCACTTAGACCCTGCAGGTCAGCACTGAGACTGATCTTCATGCAATTCCCACCAGCTCAAGAAGACATTATCAACCTTAAACCCAGCTTTAATTTCCAGTGTCCTGCTGGAAAATCTCAGAATGCCAAGCAAGAAAATTCTCCCTTGTGCTTCAGGAATGACAGCTTCTATTGGCCAGAGAGCAGGAGAAGAACACTGGGGAAAACAAACAGCTTTACCTACACTACAGTTAATAAAAATTAAATGTCAAACAGGACAAGAAAAACTGATGTGGTAACATACAGAGAACAGGATCCAGGAGAGACTGAGTAATGAAAAGGTCAGGGGAGCCTATAAATAAAGCCTGATACAGACAAGCTCAAGGGAGGCAGAAAGCTCATCAGAAGGGTACAACCACTCAGGCAGTTTAATGACTGTGTTTTATGTAAATGGAACAATTACTAGTCCAGGTACAGAAACTGTCCTTACTCTGAGCATTACATACACCCCACATCAAACATCACATGAAGGCATAAGCTGATAACGTTCCTTGTACAGACTGCTCCATGCAGGGGCACAGCTCAGTCGTGGGGTTGAATCATAGAATCACAGAATCCCAAACCGGTTTGTGCTGGAAGGGACCTCAAAGCTCATCCAGCTCCAACTCCCTGCCACGGGCAGGGACACCTTCCACTAGAGCAGGCTTCCTGGAGCCCCTTTAGGCACTGGAGCTGCTCTAAGGTCTCCCCTTCAGGAGCCTTCTCTTCTCCAGGCTGACCCAGCCCAGCTCTCTCAGCCTGGCTCCAGAGCAGAGCTGCTCCAGCCCTCGCAGCATCTTAATGATACACAAACAAAGCAACATGTGTAAGCACAGCCTTGCACAGGAGCATACAGGGAAAGGTCAGTGGAAGTCAGGATAAAACATGAGTTCTCAGAGTCACAGCCCATTGCTTTAGCCACCAATTATACTGCTTCTTCAGTATTGCATATAATGGAGCCCAGCACTTTGCTCTGGGCTGGCTGCTCATTTACACCAGCTAGGACCAGCGATTCATTCAGTTCATTGTTATGCTCCTCTAGTACGTGTGTTGCCAGACTCAGCCCTGCTGCGCTCACAACTCTGCAGCACAACAGCTTGCAACCTCACTGCAAGAAGGCTGAAAGCAGATGGGTAAATAAAACCACACAGGGGAAGCACAGGGCAGGAGGGAGCTATGATTCAATACAACCTGACATTGTGAAATTAAATGTGGGGGAAAAAGAGTCTTTGCTATTGAAAGACTTGTTCCAACTGCACCATGGGATCTGGGTCCTGGTCCTGCTCCTCTTCCCATCACTATTGGAGCCCCACGGTCTCTGTATTCAGCTTGGCAATGAGAGGAGTTTTGTTCTGGAAGGATAAACCCCTCCTGGCCTTTCTCCTCGGGTCTATCAGGCAATGACTTTCCCTGCCTGCACCTGGCATCTGCCTCTCCTCTTTCTATTCTGGGAGGAAGAGAAACAGCTGAGCTCTGCTACCGTATGGGAGGGCAGCAGATGGGGCACGAATGCAGTAGTGATTGTACTGCTCATTTGCTTGGCATGACAGTGATGGACACATGATGGAACAACCCGGAACAAACATGGGGCGGGTGGGGGGGAAATACTGAATAGCTTTTACCATCATTAATTTTCCTGTTACTCTGAGGTTTTTTCTCATTCAGTGATGAATCTGTATGAACATGGAGGGTTGTAGTTGTCCTCCTGACTCTCACCAGGTATTTGACCTGACAGGCTATTTCTATGATTTCCTATAGTGCCTTTCTCCCACTTTCAGGCAATTGGAACAGCCATTTCAGTCTCACCACTCACTGAACTGTACACAAGGATCTGTAGGCACTACTGGATATTTGGGTAACAAAGGTAGGAAGGGGGAAGCATTTGCTTCCTCTATGGGACAGAAACACATTCATAGAATCTTCTATTAACCTTTGCCTTTATCTGCATTTAGGTTTGTGAGCTCTAATCCATGCAGGACTTCAGGATCAAGGTAAAATTAAAACCTGGTTTAAGAGTGGGATTTTCTGACATGAACCCCAGAACCTTTCCTCAATCACAATGATTTCAGTGGCTTCTCAGCCGAGCCCGTCGTGGCTGTTTGTGCATACTATAAAAACACAGTTTCATTCCATCTGATTAAAAGCTCCTTAAAGGAAAATATATTGAAAGAGTAATGGGTCAAAATGGATGTATTTGCACTCAGAAAATGCAGGCTAGCCATGCTGAATTTGCACACTGTAACTGCAAAAGGCATGACATACTTCCAACATTCCTGCAATGGTTATATGCTGAATGAGGAGCTGTATGAATATTTCAGTTACAAGATGAGGCTTGAAGAATAGAGTTCTTTCAATTTTGAATCACCCTTCCTTAAATAACTTGCACTATTTGGCATTGAATTCATGTGCCACAGCCACTCCACATGCCCTGGGTATTAGTGGGGTCTCCTCACTATTGCTTCCTGCTATTGCTGCGAACGAACTGACCGCTGCTTCATTCAGGAGACACTTTGCCATCCTCTTTGGCAAACAAAACCCTCTTTAAATGGCTCAGCCATGGTGTTTCCTCTCCTCCTTGCCCACTGTTCTTTACAGTATTTGAATGTTCATTTAAAGGCTCAGCTTTTTGCTGCACCTGCCCCCTCTGGGTAGCAGAAGCAGAAAGAGTGGCTCTACATCAGGCATGCACAAAGCCAGTCTACTTTCAGGAGTAAAGAGATACCTAGAGAATAGCAAATCTAACGCTATGATTATGACACACACTGATCACCTTGTTTCTACACATAGGTAAGGAAGGAGAAAACACTGATTTTCTTCTCTTTCCTATGATTCAAACCCTTTGTGAATAAAAGCAGAGCTTTCCAACCTTTTTACTGCTCCGAGTCCTGGTTCTGACATCACCAAGGAATTAAACCAGGCTAGTTCCCCCCTCTCCCTCTCACCCTCAATTCAGATCACCCCACTGAGCTAAAGCCTGTGTTTGCTTATACCAGTGACCTTCAGTGCTTGCTAAACCAGTGCCACCACTTCAGTGGCTCTAGAATAAAGTCTGAAAATGCAGCCCTCCTTTCAGTGAAAGCACAATCACTGGTACTGGAGAACTGAGTCGTGGTCTGGGGGAACCCACTGGGCTCCACTGGAGCATCGCCCCATTTCCCAGAGAGAGTACAACCACCCTAAACGAAATCAGAATTTGCCCTTGACCTCTTCTATATGCCAACAGCTAGATCCTCCTGCTTCCCACATCCATCTAAATGACCAGGCATCCCTGGAAATAAGTCCTGGCTAGTGTCAGTCAAAACACCAGACTCAGACTGTTCCACTCACCTTGGAATGGAAACTGCACTTTCATGCATGGACTGAAAGCTTGCCTAATTTCCCTGGAACTTAATTAAGTGTCGTCTCCATCATCTGCCAAACTGCTGCTTAACACATCCTGGCCACATGCCTCTCATATATTGCAGCAGATATGGCTGGCACTGCACAGAGCTTGTCATGGGGTATTAATGACTTCAGTATAAATATCATTCCCTCTTACCTCAGCTTCATGATGCACTGTTTCTCATGGAGATATATCATAGAATCATAGAATGGACTGGGTTGGAAGGGACCTTAAAGAGCCTATATATTTGTAATAACAAGAAAGAGAAAACAATGAGTGACAGGTCTTGCAATGAGTGGAAGTTAAAGCCAGCAAACTGGAATGCAAACTAAAGGTCCACTTCTAACATGTTGAATAACCCCTGGAACTAACTACCAAGGCAAAACACTGTATTTTTCATGTCTAGGCCTCTTCAGATTGGTTTAAGAAACGTACTTTAGTAAAAATGAATAGTCTTAATAGGTGCATGGTAGCTCATGGAGGAGAAAAGGTATCCAAGGCACACAGATCAGCACTAGTGGCATTGCACAGGACCACACCAGGTAAACAGCCAGCCCTGGGAAAGGAACTGGTGCAAGGAAATGCAGCTCCCTCCACTCCTGTCCCTAAACCCTCTAAAAAACCCAGGCAGAATCACAGAGCACAGTTACTGCAAGCAGCTCTCCCTGCCTCCGTTCACAGCTCATTGCCTCTTCTGCATTAAAAAGGTGTTTCCCAACTATCCTGTTAGGAGAAAAAAGGAGAATAAGAAATGTAGCTTTTGTTCCACTGGAAACCCCTCACTGATGATTGCAGGACAGGAAAACACAGCTGAAATTAAATGACTTAAATTACCTGGAAGATCGACCAGCTTCTCGGTGATAGTTACAAAGCAGATGCAGTCATTCAGTATTTCGAATATGTATTTTTAGCTTGTTTACTGGGCTCAGTCTATAAACGTGAATGGTTATTTGTGCACAAAGAGCGTGTTTACAGATTGCAAATGCTTCTTGTGGAGTATTAGTTAACATTTTTCAAAGTACAGAGTGTAGAGTATATATTGAATATTCATGTGGGTGGACATATCTATGTGAGCTATTTCAACTCGCATCAGAGAGGCAGGCTTGTATTTGAACGCTCATTACCGCAAAGAGCGGGTCTATTATGCTTCCATTCCCACAGTTCATTGTCCTGCCTGCGCCTGTGGAACAGCAGGGAAACTGAGATCATTTTCAGAGATGACAGCTCTGGAAAAGGTTCTCTCTGTTACTTTCAGAACAGCTCGATACACTCAGTAAATTAAGTCTCTCTTCGGGATACATTTCAGGACAAGGAGAGCACAGGATAGTCCAGGGGCTGCTTTGCCCCTGAGACTGTATTGCATTACAAACCCCACATACCTGTTTGCCATGCTGCACAACTTGAATATATGGCTCCCCACCTTGTACACATCAAATGTGTTCAGCTCTGGAGGACATCCTCCTCCTCCAGAGCTGCTCAGCTTATTAAAAACCACAGGATGCTTCTCCTATTCTACATAAGTCATGGAAGTTCTTTTGCTACTGCTCGCACAGGCACTGTTTGAAGCATTGATTCAACAGGGTACTTAGGCATATCTGCAAACTGCAAACACAGAAATAGTCTGTGAAGCCAGCAGAGTACAGAGCTGCTTAAGGGCTTTGCTCAAGAGGAGAGAAACCCACTTCTTGTCTTCCTTCCCATGTGTCACAATAGATTTGCACCATTCATACTTAACAGTATTAGGAAAGAGCAGTTTAGTGGGATGAAGTCTCAAGGGCAGTGAGCAGGTGAAAGAACTTTCAGGGTATTTAAAGATGGATAGCTTCTCTCTGGAGGGTGACAAGCATGAAGGAGAAGAAAGGCACAGAGGCAATCTAATGCCATTTTCCAAGCTCTCTCCTGCATCATGTAAGGGACACAGCAAGCTCTCTCTCATGTTGAATTGAGCTGGACAAGTCAGCTTTTCGGGTAGAGCTTATGCAACATCTCTCTGAGGGGCTGAAATTGCCTCTGACTTGCACGATCCATTCCAGTTTTACTTCCTGTTACCATCCCCTACATCAGCAGTTCACTTCAGCTACAGGATAAAAACATCCTGGAACCCAGTTTAATACCTTACTATTTTGCTGAGGTAGGGTGGGAAGGGAGGGTCTCAGAAAAAGAACAAATCCCTCTCAGAAACCTCTCCTATTTCTCTCCCTGTTTTCTTCCCTCCGTTCCTCTGAGACTTAGTATGGAAAAAACCAGGAGGAAGCTGAGCACAAAACCTAAAATGAGACCTTTTGGAAAGACCAAACCCTTTCAAGTCTGCAAGATGCTTTCTACAACTGACAAGCATTTCACTTCCAGACTCACCATATAACATCATGGTAATTCCTATATCCTGGAGGCCAAGCTGACTGCTGGTTCTTACCAAGTACAACAGAGTCATGTCACAGCCATCTTTCCACCATACAAATTTGTCTTTTATCTACATTATAACATTAGGTCTCTAATTAAACAGTATCTCTGACCCCTATGGATAGTATTCTCCTCTTTGTTCACATGTCAAAACGACTATTGCTTTCTATTTCCAGCTTATCTTGTCCTTGTGTTAATAAAGAGACAAACCCATATTTAAGATCTCTAGCGTACAGCAGTAATACAACGTGCATTCGTTTCACAGATATACATAGAGTAATACCTATAAGGAGAATAACTCTTGCATATTATGTATTCCTCAATCCATTTTGATAAAGAAGCAATTCTGCAGGTATCTTGTATTTCCCACCAGATTTTGGGTAGTAAGGGAGGAGATTTTCCCCATCATGGCCGTGTTCTTAATGTCTTGTTCAAATCTGTAGCAGTTTTTCATCATGGCTTCAGTTATGTGCATGTTCCAAGGAAACATCAGCACCCGAACCTTCATGTTAAATCTGCAGTTCACAGAAGAGCAGAGAATCTTGCAGACTGCTACTTTCCCACTCCCAGATGGCTACTTACTTTGTTTTAAATGATCAACCCAAACTGAAACTGGGACATCCAGGAAGAAAGCTACACTGGGGCAAGATCTAAACTTTCTCTGCTCATGGAAAGCATATGAAATGTGCCAGTGATTCCATGAGAAGAGTACACAAAGATAGCACCTCAGTTTGAGAAGACAGGTAGAAACATGGGCTGGACATGCTGAAGTGGGAACATTGTCACACAATGACTGTGATCCTGGAGGAAAATGCTAAAATCTATTTGCAAAATTCATGAAAGCAAAACAGTGCACACCAGAGAGGTTTTTTTTCCTCTTCCTTTAATTTAGCAGTAACAATGTCTACAATACATTGACTCACAAATTAAGTGAAGGTATGAAACCACATTCTTCATACTGAAATGGGACATTCTGGACTTTTACTTTTTAAATACCCTCTCAGGGGGAAAGAGTTCTGAACGTCCAATGCACATCCTTTGAAACAACCACTGGTGGAAATTTCGATTTAGCAGTGATGATATTTAGTGAGCCTCATTCGCAGAGGTCAAAACGCTCTGCAAATGAGTGCAAAGCTCACTGTACAGCTAAAAGGGGAGGGAAACTGAGGCACAGTGCTGGGCAGTGACTGGCCAGGATCAAGCAGCAAGCAGCAGAGATCTGGACATAAATCTCAGCTGACTCCCGGTCAGCTCCTGACTCACCAGTCACCCAGTACGTGTACGTGGGTATCTACTGTCCTGCAGTTCAGGTGTTATACAAGCAGGTCTTCTTTCACCTCTCCTGCTGTCCCATTGGCTCCATTCAATCCTGCTGGCTCCCTGACACCTTCCTCTTCTTCTTCCTGCCCTCTTGCTGTCTCTGCTTCTCTGAGGAGGGTGGCACTGGAGAGATGGCTGAGGAGCTGCCCTTCCCGGCGAGACTCAGCCAGCTCTTTGGCACAGCACACAGGAGTGTTGGTCTCATAAGTGCTATGGAAGCTGTTGTAGTCGACTTCATAAAAATCCTTCTCCAGGGTGAGGACGGGAGTGAAGCGATGTCCCCACAGCACCTCGGTGTCCATGTAGGAGCTGCGAGCCTGGCAAGTCATCCCTGGGTGGAAACAGAGGGATGTTAAATGCAAAGCTTCCTTACATGCTCACCCAACCACTGCTTTCATTTAAAAGCACTTTCATGTTATCTCCGTACCTGATTGCTCTGGGGTACAGAAAAGGTCTTCGCTTAATAAGCCTCACAAAAGCCTCTATCATGACAAAGCTGAGCACTCAAAGGGAAAGGGATGGATTCATCGCTGCATCTTCAGACTGCTTCCTGAACCTTGTGCTTATGAGTTTGAAGTCTGGTATTACTAAGCAGCTTCTCTGTCCTCACATTGCTCTGCTGAGGTGTTGCTTGCGTGGTTGATACTAACAGCTACGACGACATCCAACCCTGCCAAGGGACCGCACAGCCTGACCCACACGGCCCCACAGCAGGTGACCCACCACTGTGTCTGACCCCATCCTTCTGCATCTAGGACAGTGTCAGCAATTCCCTCCTGCACTTTGGTTAAGAGATGCCTAGCTTGAAAGCGGAGAGGGCGACAGCTCCTATAGATTTACATGGTAAACTGGCTTATAAATACCTCTGCAGGGTTTAATTCAACTGTATGGGGTTGGCAGAACCAAACCCCATATTGCCACATAGCCAAGCTCATAAGCATATTGAATTCCATACTGTGGAATTGAATTAACAGTGGTTTATCTTCACTCCCTTTTATCAGCTAGCAAAGAGCAGCTCATGGAGTCTGGTAACATCTGAGTCCTGCTGTGCTGCTGACACACTGTTGACCCTCCTGGGCACAGGCTTTTATTACAGGCAGTTTTGAGGGTCAGTGATGCAGGGCTGCAGGGTTAATCCCATTTGCTGCTGCTCCCTCATGCAGAGAGGCCAGAATGCCAGACAACCAGCAGTATGCATGGTAAAGAGACAGTTAAACTTGTTCTTTTGCCTTTAGAGCAGGTTTTGCACCAGAAATCAAGGCCTTCAAGCGCTTCCTCCAAGCTCTGAGGCTTTCAAAGCCCAGCAAAGAGAGCAGGAGAGGAGAACACTCAGGATTAGGTCCTTGAATGAACTGGCTGATTCTTACCATTGCCTTCCAAGTGCAGCAGAAAGGTCCCCTGGAGAAGTCCCCAAGGCCGAGATGGGGGGATACTGCTAGATGTGGGGGTCTGAGGCATCCTAAGGGAACTCCTGCCTTATAATCAGGGCCTGAAATAGCTCCTTGCCTGGGAGAGAACCTGACAGTTAACCTGAACTCCAGAGACACAACCACAGCTATCTCCTGCTGTAAGTATTCAATTAAGAAAGGAACAATAGAAAGCTTTCAGCAACCAAATAGTGCACACTGCCAGCTCCCTGCAGTAGCTGCTTTCTG
Organism: Psittacula echo; assembly: GCF_963264785.1. Taxonomy (NCBI): domain Eukaryota; kingdom Metazoa; phylum Chordata; class Aves; order Psittaciformes; family Psittacidae; genus Psittacula; species Psittacula echo. Next base: position 4,487,208 of record NC_137754.1, read on the forward strand.
TAACCCCAGGGGTACACAGAGCCAGCACAATAAGACAACTTGTAATTGCTCCATAATCCCATTCAAATATTCCTTTTTAGCACATGTGCAGTGGTGTTTTAATTGCGTGGGGACATTCTGCTTGGCAACTCCTACACTACCCGGTAAACACCACTATTGTCTCTGCTTCAAATTCCATTAAATGCCTGCTTTGCAGGCTGCCCTGTGCTCTCCACCCTGGTTAATCAACGCATCTCGAATGTCCCTAGCTAATTGTTGCCTCTCTAACAGCAAAAAGATGACAGAAGAGACGTGGAAACAATAAACATTATTTCTATTAAAGGCATACGGCTGCAGCCGCTTTCCACTTGCAGACAATGTGCTCTGTGCCCTCTCTGCTCTGAGTATCTGAGGGTCAGCCAGCACTGGGATGGATTCACTCACTAGACTGAGATCTTTCTTACCTGGCTGCGAGCTTCCTGCAAAAATCAGCTGTCTCATTTCCTAAGCCCTGCTTATTGGGGTCCATGGGACACTTCGAGCGTAGCGAATCCTTACTCCATCTGCTCCTATTCACTGAGCACCATACCAACTTTGCCTCTGCTGTTGTACCTCGGTGCAGGAGCACTGTTTGCACCTCTGAAGCCCGGACGTCTTTGAGAGCACAAGAAACTGAGGGAGGATTTCAAACGCTCAAAATCTCTTACAAGGCTCTTCACAGTTACTTTACTTGATAAAGGCTGTTGATCCTTCTCTTGAAGCAGATATAACTACACATTCTGGGTTTATATGGTACAGGTATTTGGTACAGTTAGAGAGAAGTGTTTGGTGACAATCTGGTTTAAAAATAAAGCATGTTCAATATAAATGTGTACAATGGTGGAAAATGTGAAATCTTCAGCTTTCAAGTTTCAGTTAGAGCTTTCTCATCTCTTACCCAGCTTTCAGCTGCAAACAAGACTCAATTTGAATTGAAACCAGGAAATACAAAGGTATAAGCAGACGCACCAAGGTTTCAATAAAGCTGGAGAGCAGAGGACTGTCTCCTGGTTTCAATAAGCATTTCATAGAGTTTTAATGATAATTTCATTACAGCAGAATCCCAAGAAGTGGATTTTTCTGTCTGTTGTCTGGAGTCACTACATCAATAGAGAGTTTGTGGATGTGCCTGCTTAAGGCAGCCATAGATGCCCTCCTAAATGGCTCGTTTCTGGTTTCCAGTAGATGAAAAGATACCAAATATATTGCTGTGTGTATTAAACCAGGTGTTTCATTACATTCCTGAGCAGAGAGTCACTGAGGCAAAACTGGTGTGTAAAATAGGTGTCAGGGAACGCTACCAGTAAGGCACTTGTCTGTCATCAGAATCAGCTGGGATCAAGCAGCTTGCATTTTACCAGAGACAACGCAATGTTAATGCGTGCTGACAAAAAGCAGTTACTTGATGGCTCTCGCAGTGAGGAGCCTGGGTTTTGTGCAGCAACTCGCTGGGAGTTGCTGATTTCAGAACATCTCAGTGCTCGCGGTGCCGCTGATTATGCAAGTGGAGCAGAGGCTCGCTGCTAGGGATTGCTCCTGATTTCCAGGTCTTGTATGCCCTTAGGTTACCAATCAAACTTCATTATCACAGGGCAAATCTAACTGCCTTTGCAGCTGGTGGGGTAGCCAGCATGAACCAGCAGTCTCTCTCCAAGAGAGAGGAGATGGAGGATGCCCGTTTCCATCAAAACATTCCATCACAGCCAGTACCCTTCCTGGCATTTTAATGGGAGAGAGTGAAGAGACCACAAAACCTGATCCACCAACCAGATCCAGAATTGCCACAGGCTTCAGTTTGATCACATCAGCAGCGCAGCTGAATCTTTCAGTACTGCTCCGCAGCCTGAACTTTCTCAGTGGGGAGAGATATCCCAACCCCTGGGGCTGTCAAGACAACATTTTTCATCAGCCTAAAATTAACTCTCCTCATTTAAATGCCACAGAGCTCAGTGATTATCTGCTGGCAAAATGTCATGTGGACGCTGGCTGTGTGCTTGCCAGATTTGCTGGGCTCTGTGCAGTTCAGACACAGATATTGCTGGGAGTGATTTCACTTCTCTGTCCTTGTTTTCATCCACTGCTGCGTGCGGGGTGACTTTTCCCCTTGCACTGGGTGCACTAACGCTGCATAATACATACTCCACCTACACTACAAGAGTACAGAGAAAAAAGGGATGGACTCAGAGGTACAGTGACAGGCTGATCTAAGTCAGGAGGGCAAGGAGTAGTTAGAAAAATATGATGTTCTATCGCTCCACTTAAGCAATATCATGACTTTGGATTAGCATCAGCATTTGGGTGGTTCTAAAATGTGTTAATTTGACCAAAGAACACTGTAACCTCCACAAAGTCCATATTCCTCCAACCTGAAAAGGAATACTAGAAGGTAGGAGCATGGTCCTCCAATTATCTGTGCTTGTCTCCTTCCGAGGGGGACAAGCCTAGGCTTGGTTCGCTTTGATTTTTATGCAAGAGGAAAGTAATAGGATTTTAATTTATCTGAATGCTCTCCAGGCATGTGAAAGCTCCCAGGCACTGGAGATGGAGAATTAAAAAAGGGCCTTATGATTTAAAGATCTTGGATTATGTTGCCATGTCCCTACTAGGGACAAACAGAGCACCAAGCTCACACCTTTAGGCCCGTCACAAAGGTATTTATTGTGACTACCCTGCCAACATCTACCTCTGGAGGATGATTCAGCTCATGAAAAGAATGACTCAATGTCCCTCTCTTCCCTATAATTGCATAAGCAGTTTCTGTAACAGTTTTGTAAGGTCCTTCTTGCAGAAAAGAAAACTTATTTATATGCAAAATGCAAAACAAACCAAGCAGACAACCCAAACCAGATGATGAATGTATGAAAAGTCTGGTTCGTCATTGCACCCCTCCTTTGTTCTCTCACAGAAATGATGATGGATTTCAGGATATCTTACGCTACTTCTTTTGCTCCTATATTTACAGCCAGGATATTTTACTATGTCCTCTGTAAAGATGCATAAATTGAGGTGCAAAAAAGCCGCTGTTTGCCCACGCTTTCACAGGGACAGCACAAGATAAATGACTTCTAATCATTAAACCACTTTTTCTCCACAGATTCTAAGCAAGAAATATATATGCCTCTCCTTTCCTAAGAGTTTATTAAAATACCATTTAGTGACTGGACTAATTGGGCACCTGAAGTGTCTCTTGTGGCTTATTTAATGGTGCTGAGGAAAAGATGTTAATGAAAACCAGTGAGGACCAAGCACTGGTGTCTCTGTGCCCAGACAATAGCAATTCTGGACACCGTAGATGCAGCACTGAGGTTTGTAGGAGAGCGACTGATAAATCAGGAATCTCCACTGCTCTTCTGAGATCCAGCAGCCCTGGTTTATAACCAGGAGGGTAAGGGAAAGAGGCCTGGCCAGCAACAGCCGAGACCTATTCTGTCACTGTGGGAAGCAGAAAGACAGTGAAAGCAAAACCGCATTCCCTTTGCAAGCACATTTTCCATCTTTGCTTTCTTCCCTTTTATTGCAGGTCACATCACAAGCTGATCTTGACAAGTATCCCTTTCAGATAAGGCAAAGGAGAATTAATTCCCTAAAGTAATTTCTGTGACCAATTCATTAAGGCAGCACTGTGAGTGATGCTGCTGCTTTCCAAATTGCCCATGAAGCAGCCCTGGAAGTCAGAGCACTTGTCATCTCTATTGATTTTGCCTTTAGAGTGGTCAGCAATGATCACAACCGATCAGCCCAGAAACTTAAGTCTCCCTTTGGCATATTTTAACCTCTTGTGGAGTCATAGTGCCCCAACCATACTCAAATACTGACCGGGAAGCCCTGTGTCAGTGGCTTTCCGCTGCTGTGTGGGTTAGTTAGGGGGTCCCTAGAGAGCTCTCACTGCAATAACAGAATCTGTATTCTCTTCTTTGCAAACAGGGTGTTTCTTGTGTGTTTCTATTAAAAATCCAAGTCAACTTGAAAACAAACCCACGGGTTTGAGACACAAAACAAACAACTGGAAGTGTTTAGGAAATTCAACTTGAAAATAAAAGCGTTGTTTCAAACCACAACATTTCATTTTGTAAATGAACTCCAATGGCTTCAAGTGTCAAGTTATTCCACACTTTTCATTTGAAGCTATTTACCATTGTTGCCTTCTACTGGATCAGAATTAAGGCTTCAATGTCAGCAAGAAGAGGTGGTGGTTGGAGAGGAGACAACACATCACACGTGTAATATGTGAGTGGTTGGTTAAAGCTATTGGGAAAAGCTATAATCTTCAGTCACTTGAACGCTGGCAATTGCCGTTTTGATGTGCTTTCGAAGTACCTTATGGATAAACAGAACTATATTTTCCCCAGCACTGGGATGCTGGGTCCTCCTTTTTCATAGGGGTTACTAAGGGAACGAATAGCTTCATGCATTTTTACACTGCCCTGAACCTGACCAGGCTATAACGGTGTCATGATTTCATAGAAGTCATGCTGCAAGTAAATGATACCATTCCTGAAAGCAAATGGGACTTGAACAATACAATAGGAAAGGACCTAAAGAATTTGCTTGGAGCAAATTTGAAGGTATGGAGGTAGGGATTAATATCGCCCAAACTGCTTGATCAATATTACAAAGTGTGAAGACAAAGCAGGGAAGCACAAACACTGTGGCAAAGAATCACGCCCTTCCCCAGTTACTGTACGCCATGCAGAAAAACCCCATCTCAGACTCTGAACCAAACAACAGCATCATCCGAGGTCCAGGCTGCACTAAGTTCAAGGCAAACTGGCTTTTCTAGCCCCAGTTTTGGAATTTCACAGCCTGTTTTCTGAGATGAGAATAATTCATTTTCACAGATGTCTGCTTCTTAATACCATTACGCATTGGCCTGTACAATCCCTCTGGGAGAGGAGCCCATTTGTAAAGCAGTATTATTCCTATGCCATGCTTTTAATTTTGAGGTTGTTATTGATAATGACTTCCTCTAACACAGATCGAGCAGAGGCTGAGCTTTCAGAAGAGGAAGGCAATGCAGTAGCTGTTCAAATAGCATTTGATAGTGTCATTGTGTGATGAGGAAAGAGGCTTTGCACAAACAAGGAACTGTATTCCACGCTCAGATTAGGAGGTTCTAGTATCTAGTAATCGTTTAGGCTACAAAATAAGCTTCCATTGCAAATCTTTGCCTTTGATAGTCTTTGCCACCCACCCCTTCTTTTGCCACAGCTCTACAATACTCTGCTGGGAAAGAATATTTGCCTAGTAATGCCAAATGAATTCCACTTCTGCAACACAGTACTCCAACCTGGGTACACTGCAACCCACACATAACCTCCCATTAGCTCCGTTTGGAAAAGTCAGCTACTGCTATTCACCTAATGACTGAAAGGAGATATTGGGAAACTGAATTAGCTCTCCAGAGCAAAGGGCTGAGATGCAGGAATTGAAGAGACTATTTCTGCTTACATCTGGCTGTTAGGAGACTAACAAGGACAAATCTCAAGAAGTGAGCTAGTAAGCAAGGGCCAGAATCTGGCTCTTCCTCAAAGGCTAGGATTAATGAATTAGCTGCAAGTGGTAAAATGACCCCATGGGGCCATGTCCAGAGTAGAAGCATCTTCCCCCCTATGCAGACCCCTCAGAGATCCACTGCATCCCACCTGTGGCCAGAAGCCTGGAGGCTTTTGTAGCCATCCACTCTCTCAGCTCAAGGCACACATTTGCTTTTCTACACCTTGGAAAGCTAACGCATACAGCTTTCCCAGATTTATTATATACAGAGACAGACTTCTTTCATTGCCTGCCACAAATACCCCAATAGGAGGAAACTGGGAATCAGCTGAGTAAATCTCCGAATCTACCTGTTACACAGCATTGTTTTAAGCTGTTTTAAGCTGCTAGATTGCAAGAATCACAAAAGTAGTTTCTATTTTTCCTCTTTGAGCTGATTTTGAAAATGCATGTCCTGCATCATATGCAAGTCATTTAGTTTCAGCACATGCTGGTTTATAGGATTAAGTAATATAGTCATACCTGGCCACTTCCTTCATTGCCTCCATTAAAAAGCAGCACTACAGTAATACCTGAAATAGCACAGTTACAGCCAGTTTTTAATACAGAGAAGAAATGGAAAAAGGTTTGCACCATGAATTTTGATCACAGGAAACAAGAGCACAGGAGGCAGCATTAATTCCTTTCGTCCATTCCTTTTTTCCCTGTGGATCATCTCTAAATGATCATGGATCAATCCCTTCATCTGAACCCGAGACTTACAAAGAGTGAAACACTACAACATGAGCTAAAGGACCCTTTAAAGATAACCTGCTAGTTATCTCAAGCCACAATATCGCACCTAAGTTGGTCACTAGAGAAGAACAAATCCCAACATGTTCTCAGTGCAGGTGACACTGACATTAAAATATGAGGGCCAAAATGCACTCCATTTTTTCCCCTTCCCCCCTCAAAACCCTGACCAGACATGTTCTTACCTGTTGCTTCCACCATTCCTTCCAGGATGACCACGATTTCAAACTCCTCCTTCTCCAGTTGGGTGCGGGACATCTCCCAGAAGGGGCTTTTCTCATTGATTTCATGTGAGATGATGAGAGGTGACACCAGGAACAATCTGTCATCTCCAGTGTCAAATCCCACGTTGATGTCTGTTTGGTTCAAGGGGATAAACTCTCCTTCTTTGGTCTGTTTGGATTTAATCAGTTTGGCTCTAATGGAAGCCTCGACAATGTGGGAGTTGCGGAGGTCTCCAACACGGAACATGAGACAGAGCTTCTCATCCCTCATGGAAATCACGGCATTGTTAGAAAACATGAGGGTTTCAGCCCTCTTCTTTGGCTGGCTGATCTTGACAAACATGCACCCCACCATGAACGCATTGACAATGGAGCCCAGAATAGCCTGGATCAGGAGCAGTATGATGCCCTCTGGGCACTTCTCTGTTATGACCCTATAGCCATACCCAATTGTTGTCTCAGTCTCAATAGAAAACAGAAAAGCAGAAACAAATCCACTGAGATTTTCAACACAGGGGATCCAGTTCTCATCTTCAAGATGGTCAAGGTCTCCCCGGATATAGGCGATGAGCCACCATATGAACCCAAAAAACAACCAAGTGATGGTATAGACCATGGTGAACACAAGCAGGTTAAAACGCCACTTGAGGTCCACCAGCGTAGTGAAGAGGTCACTAAGGTACCGGTATGTTTCTTGGACATTGCCATGGTGCACGTTGCACTTGCCACTTTTCTCCATGTAACGCTGACGTGGCTTCTTACCCTCTGCTGATATGAGGCGGGTTCGGTCGGTGGCAATGGGGACATCATCCCGAGCCTGCTTGGGAATCTTCTTAGGCTCTCTGGATGTAACTCCGATGTCCATGTCCTGGTTCATGAAGATCCTAGAATCTCCGGCCATGGCTGTGCTGCAGGAGAACAGAGAAATAAAGGTTGAGATAGGAGGAAAAGAGCTGAGACAAAACCCGGTTTGTTTTACCCTCTGAACCATTATGACAACAAGTATAGCAAATCTTAATGCAACGCTGACAGACTTTGCCCCATGCTGGGATAGAGGCTCATTCTCCGTCAGGAAAGCTTTTTGCTAGGACCATGTCTTTCCTCTAGTAACACTCTGAAAGGCTTCAGCACTTCTCTCCCAGTAGCCACTTGGGAAAGGCAACTCTGCATCAAACTGGATGTTAAATACTGATTCATAACACAGTCTCTTCAAACATGAACCCGCTGCCACTTTGCTTAATGCACTACTGGAACCTCAGAAGACATGGTGATGGGCACAGGCTGGGAGTCATGAGGTGGGGAAATCTCGTTAAAGGGATTTTTGGGGTGGTTTTTTTGCCTTCAGTTTTATTTTACACCCAAAGTTTGCTGGAGATCACAACTAGGAGCGAAGTAAAGATACAGCAACTTATCTGGAGGTTTCTGATGCCTCAGGGTTTGGGTGCATACCAAGAAAAACGTTAGAAATGAACAGAAAACACTGAGCACCACTGTCTAACTACATCTCACTGAAGTCTAAATTATGCATGAAGGCTTCCCCAACAGTCAGCAGAGAAAGACACCTCCACAGATAATTCAGGTTTCAGGAATGCTGAATCACCTTCTGGAAGCACCCACCCCCTCCTCCAATTTCTTCTGGCTCCAAAAGTGAAACAGGCATCTCATTTAGCGTCTTGAATTCCATGTCTGAGGGTGTGATGGATCCAGTTAATCAGGTAGATCAGAACCCACCCCTTTACTTATCTGACATGAAACACAAACACTTTCAGTAACATAACAAGCAGCTATTCAAAAGCCCACTGCTGACGTGCAAAACTGCCCCACAAGATACAAAGAAATAACACAAAATGATGGCTGCAATGATTTTTTGCAGGTTATAATGTAACATCCTGTTTACCAAGATGATTAGATACTCCACATATGCTCTATTGAAAATCGAGAGCCCTGACTCTGAATGCAGGGCACAGACAAAGATCTCTGTGAAAGCCTACCTAAAGAAGCCTTAGGGGTATCAAAGAGAGAGTAGCAGTATTTTCTATGGTGCTCATTCTCTGCATTGTCCTTGCAAATCCTATTAAAACCCAACTAAATCTATTACTGCTCCCTCTATCTTTAATCTTCTTATGTGCCTGTGAATGAGAAAAGGTGTAGAGATACAATTAAGAGTATCTTGGGAAAGACAATTTTAAGATCGAGCAAAGTAGCATCATCTTTTTGGTATTACAAAGCACAAAGGGTGGGTGGGAAGGAAGCAGAGGCAGGAGGAATAAATGAAGCAACAAATTTCCACTTCCATTCTGCTGTAGCCAAGTCTGGTTAACAGCAAAGAATTACTCTTAGCCCCTGTATAAGTCACCATCAATCATTACTGCAAAGAAGCCTGTTGCTGGAACCATACCCGCTGGCTCTGTTCACCAGGGAGCCCAGCCATCTGTCCACAGCACAGTCCCAAAGCTGCTCCGTCTGGCACATGTGCCATGTTGGAAGAGCTGGAGCCAGGGCTGAGCCAGTGCAGCCACAGGAAGGGGTAAATAATAAGGATTAATGATGCTGGGATAGTAAGTTAGGAGGAATCAGGTTTGCTTCCTCCCTGCACATGATCCTTGATGTGGGATAGATACCCCAGGACTGTGCTGTTCTCTTCTTCAGCAACATCTGGGATTTGGGTAGAATACTAATCCCTACCTCTATGTCTTTCACTCTGAAGGTAGGACTCCTGAGAGATGCTCATGGTGTATTTAGATACATCTTCAGCCATTTTCTACTACCTGTTGCTAATCCAGCATGCCTGGACCATCGATCTGGCTCTCTGCTGCCTTACTGTGTGTCTCTGTGTGCAAAGCATCTGCTCAGGGCTGCCAATGAGGCTGCCCCATCCCTGGCAGTGTTCAAGATCAGGTTGGACAGGGCTTGGAGCAAGCTGCTCTAGTGAAAGGTGTCCCTGCCCGTGGGAGGGGGTTGGAACTGGATGAGCTTTAAGGTCCCTTCCAACACAAACCAGTCTGTAATTCTAAGGGTACACACTGGATTGCTTCACAACATGCAGATACATATGCCAAGTGCATGTCAGAACACTCACACTTTTTCCCTCACCTCTTTAATAGGGAAAGAAACATCCTATGCACTGATTTAGAGAGAATTAGGTATAGAGAAGAACCTCTTTGCTTTCTTCTTATCAGTATTACTTCTGATCTTTGTCAGTACTGTTTGACTAATCTAAGATTACTCCATTTGGACTAAAAAAGCTTTTGATGAATCTATGTGCAGAAATGTAAATCCAGGCAAATGTTGCACGTTTCTAATTTCAAAACAGTTGCTTTAAAGAGAATTTTGTTGCAGAAGTTATATCTGAAGCTGAATTCCACTTACACTGTTACTATGGAAGAGAGCACCATCAATTTCAAGAGGTTAATCTACAGTGGAAGGTTTCCTGTATTTGATTCATACCAAAGAGGCCAAAAGGATCTTGAATGGTATTAAAAAGAGCAGAACATAATACAAAAATCAAGAGGCCTAAATCCCTAGAAATATCACTGTGGTGAAACAGGCTACATTAATGAAAGCACAGAGAAACCTGCTTAGACTAGAACACCCAAGGGACCAGCAACATCACTTTCCTAATGCTACTGATCTTTAACAATAGGTCAAGTGAAATCTTTCCAGAAAGCTTCAGGAACACCTAACAAGTGATCCAGTAAAGCCAAACAATTCCTGCTGTAGATGAACTTTACTGACAGCCTCGGTGGCATTATGATTTCTCCTTATATTTAATCCACAGCTCTCCCATCATTGTAGAATGGGTGGGTTTTGGAAATCATTCAGCAGATGAACCATGGCATTGGATTCTTTAAGAGCAATAACACTGGTCAGCAGTTTGAGAGCAGGGTTGGGTGTCTGCAGACCACCAGCTTTGTGGTCCAAATGATTCCAGTATTTTCTCTCTACTTCTGAGCCTTAATTCCCCACCCGTATGGATATGAGGTCTGTAAGATCCTAGGCACAAGAATCTCCTAGGAAATTTGCTGTCCATCCCTTATTGTTTTAACTGCTCTGGGAAACATTAGCCCAAGTAGCAGGATACTAAAAGAGGAGTGCTGTACCTGTGCGAGGATTTGGTTAACTCCTTCCTCAGATAATACACTGCCACTGCTGTCGAGCACACACATCGCTTCCAGATAATGGCAATTACTCTGCGAGCATCTCCCACAGATTCAGACTCGGGTTTGTAAATCACTGCTCCCTCCAGCAAAGAGACCTGAGAGGTGAAATTGCCTCTAATAGTTCCATGCATCCTCCTGTTTCTTTGGCATTTACCATCTTTGGTTAAAAGAGGCCAGGATAATAAAAATGTCACTTTTGTACAAAGCTGCTTTCCCTTTGGACAGGCTACTGCAAAAGGAGATGTGAGGCAGTGTATTATCAACCTCGCAGAGAGGTTTTTTGTCAGAGGTGCTGCTGCTCAGCTTCTGCCCAGACAACAGACATGGGGCAGGTGGTGACATTTAGGGCTCTTAGATGTGCTGAAGAAGAGTCAGGCTGGGCTTAGCTAAGTGTCTTCAGGAGGCATTGTTTGGCAGAGCTGATGGAGCTCTGATAGCTCCAAGTCTTCACAATAGAAAATTGATGAAAACTTCGCAAGAAAAGAAAACAAGAGAGGTCTGAAAGGAACTTTCCCCCCTGCTGACCATGGTGGCTTTTTCAATTTAAATAAGCACTGATCTTGCTTAAGGAAATGCAAGTTTCAGTGGTGACAGCATTTGCTTCAGGAGAGGTCTGAACTGGCAGGCAGGAGCTTGAAGACATGAATTTGTCATCAAGTTTGTGTGTAAAAAGTACCTCTTTCTGTTTGTTTTAAACCTGATGCTCATGTTTTCTTGCGTTCCTAGAATAAATGAGAACTGGTCTTTAGGAAACCTCCCAAATCTGGATTCTACTTAACTGTCATCCCTTTTCCCGGCCAAAGAGCCCTATACTGCTCAACAAGCAGTCAATACAGCAGTTAAATTCAAGAGCTCATTACTGAAAAATCTGACCTGGTTCTTTTGCTGCCTGTTGCCCTACACCACATAAAAGCAGAGCCTCAGCTACGGTCCCCAGATTCCTCTGGGGCACATATTCTCCTTTGCTTTACACTGCTGCAAGGGAATGAAACTCTTAATGACAGACACTAGGAACATGGGAAAGCTGAGAAAGGAAGAGAGCAAATTAAAGCAGTAGCACCCAGTGAGAATAAAGGCATTGATCGCTGAACAGAGTGCTAGTAGAAAGATGGAGGAAGAAGGAATACTAAGAATAGATGGCCTTTAAAACTCTGAAGATAAATGGTGGTGACTGAGAGGGGCTCTGATTTCCCTGAGAAAGATATCTTTCCCACTATTCTTGTATTTACTGCCTGTGTACAACAGAGACTGAACCCTCAACAATGCAATACGAGGTCACCATGTGAGGCACGTGAGAAAAAGCAGGTGGATTTTGTGCAAATCATGTAATCTTTCCATTTTCTGACTTATAAATACAGATGGGGGGGCTGCCTCTTTGGAAAGTGCTTGGAGATCCACTGGTGGAAGAAAAGATGCAGAAAAGTTATGCTATTCAAACCCAAGGAAGCTGCACAAGAAGGAAGACTTGCGGCACTTGGCTAACGAACATGTGGCTCAAAACCTTCCTCATCCAAATAATTGCTTTTCAAAGTGTAATCTCACTCAGCACTGAAGCAGGAAGATTCCTCCCTTTAATTTCCTCTTTGAGTTTGCCTTTGGTCACAGCACTGCTTTTCTAACACACTGACAGGTATGATTGTACAAGGGGATTTCTGCGGCACTAGAGGAGATGCCCACCAAGTACACGTGTGACTGATGATGGTGCCTGTCAGCTTAGCATTCATTAGGCTCTGAAACACCAAACCAGAGGGTGTTTAGTCTTTCAAAGGACTCCAACACAAGAACAGACAAGGTTTATGAACATTTGCACTTTACTTTTACCTGCTAATTCCCTCCCAATCTACCCTTCTGGACAATCACAGCTCTAAGATCCCTGAGTCCTTTCATGGGCAGTTGTGAGGTAGCAATGTGGCTGTCCCATTCCTAGAGTATCACAGGTATCACATGCCTTAACGTTTTATTTATTAAGATCTGTGAAGCAAGGAAGTGCTCTATTAGCCCATATCTCAAGATGGGGAAGTGAGTCACAGATAGACTTGCACACTCCATGCTCACACTGGGAGGCTGTGGTGCGGCAGGGAATTAAACCTAGCTTCCAAAATCCCAAATGAGTGCCTGTAAATTCCCTTCCACCAAGCCAGCAGCAGTGAACAGTCCCTGTCTGCTTCATTGGTGCCTAAAGGTCACTCCAAGAAGCCTGCACAGCCTGATCTATCAGCAGGAATAACCTAACAGGATGATTCCTAACGCCAAGAAATAACATTCCTGTTCTCTCAAGTAGCTACAGGTTTCAAATTGATTTTCCCCACCACTACTATGGATTAAAGTATAAAAAAAATCCCATACACAGCACAAGTTTGCAGTTGCATTAAATAGATTTATTTCAGACCAGTGCAGAAAAGAGTGGAGAAACTAAACTGGAGTGAGAATAGAAACTGGGGTGGGTTGTTGGGGTTCTTTCCTCAGAAAACAAGGTGAAAACTAGAAAATGCCTTATGAAATGTCATAATAACCCCCATGTATAGGCTATAACAATCTGTTATAGAACAAGGACTGGGAAACACGGAGTTTCCAAACCATAAGAGGTATCTACTACTTGATATAGCACAATGCAGACACAAAGGGCAGATGGGAGGATATAATCCATGTAACTTCCAGCCAATTACCTTATACTCGAGTGATTAAAGGAGCTGAGCATGAAAAGCCCATGTGCAAAGGATGCAATCACAATATCATGCTCCTGGTGGTTTCCCTAATTTTGATATAATAACTTTCCCAACAAATCAAGCCTGAAAATAGGCCAGTTTGACCCTTGCAGCCCCAAGGCAGAGCCTGCCTGAGGCACTCTGCAGCCTCTCTGTCTCTGTCCTCCTACTCCAGACTATTTTTAGGGGGACCTTATGGCATCATTGTGAATGTGACCGCTCTTTTTCAACCAACACAACTGACCAAAGACAAAGGGACACTTCTGGCCTGATAAGACACTCCCGCTTCTCCAGCTACCGGCTGCTTACGGGCAGCACATACTGAGCATTGGGGAAAGGAGAATTCTCTATTCTAAGAGAAAATCCTGCCCCAAGAGAACTCACATTCCTGTTCTCCACCATTTAGATATTTCACCATTACAATAACTGGGAATGAAGGACGTTAACACCACTTCATACTTCCCCACTAACTTGCACCCAAACAGTTCAAAGGTGAACTGACCAAATACAGGCTCCTTCTGCCCCAAGGCAGTGCTATTGAACCCATCGTGCAGACAAAAGATGAGTCATAGAGAGACAAACTGACCTGCCTAATACCAAACTGCCGGCTAAGTGCCAGTGCTCAGCCCAAATGTCCAAGCAGCTCTCCCAACCTCAAACTTCACAGAAAGTGAGTGATTCTCATGTAAAAAGAGTCCAGAGATTTGTCTTGGAACAAGACTCCAAAACTCTGCTTCCTTTTTCATAATTGGGCTGGAACCTTCCAGAGGTGGGGAATTTGCTCTCGTGGGAAACCGAAATGATCCTGATCCTTTAACTCTGACTGAGTAGGAATAGTGGGCGAAAGAACTGAACCCCAAAGGTGAAATAACTCCCCCAACACAAACACTGCCAGACACACTTCCCATGTGTTATAGAAGATACTGGTTGCTTGGACTGAGCTACCGAGAGAAACCAGCTCTGTTGCCCTCCAAGCTATTCTACTACAAGTCCAAGGTAGTTGCCTGCTTAAAAGGGTGCAGGAGGAAGGACCTGTTTGATTACAGAATCCCCCAAATCACATGCTAAGCTTTGTGGAACACAGCCAGTTTCTGCCCATTCTCAATCGGTTCCTGAAACTCTTAGGTCAAAGCCGCATGAGACACACGCTGTATAAAAGTTTGCATGTTACTCCCAGCCACCATGTGCTGATACAAAAAGGAGGACTCGACACCTTTTTGACCAGTGAGCAGGACAGCAGTAAAACAATAAGTCACATTTCTACCTCCTAGAGCCACAAACAACCCCAGGGATTCCCAATGTATTAAAGGGCTCTTTAAATGCTAAGCTGATTAGTAAGTATCCTAATTATACACTAATTTAATCTTTGACTCCAGGTGAGGATTATGGAGTCACTCCACGCATTTCAGGGCTGCTTCTGATCGTCTCCCCCTGCCCATTGTATTCCACCGATCTCCACTAATCTGGTATCTGAGCAGTTAATCATTTTCAGTGTCTTTTCCTGCACAACACCTTTACAGATCTCACGGTGCTTTTTTGCCCCCAAGACCAGCATCTAACCTCCGGCTTCCCAAAGAGTTTCCTAGCAGCCGGTGAGTTACAGCACACCTCTAGCTCGCACCCTAGCAGGTTTGGGCACGGAAACCTGGGGTTCAGCTCAACGAACACCTCAGCTGCTTGTCCTGCTGCCTTCTGGGCAGGAGAAGAAGTCAGAGTAGAAGGGAACTGGAAAAAGAATCAGAAATCAGGTAACTTACTTGCTAAGAGCAGCTCTGCATCAGTCTTGTGCCTTGGCACTTGGGGGATGATGCACGGTGGCAGGACTGAGAGGTAGGTGAACCAGCGCCCGATCCATGCCATCACCAGAGAGCTGCGGTCGTCTTCTGATCCCGGGGCTGCCTTCTTCCTCCTTCCCTCTGCCTGTGTTTAGGAAGCATTTATGTGGCACTGAAGGCTTCAATGCCCACGCCGCTGTCCCTCGCTATTCCTGGTTTCCCTTGCTCTGTTCAGAGCAGAAGGGTGCTCCAGACCCTCACCCTCCAACTGCTGCAGCCCTACTTTTCCCTGGCAAACGCTGCCTTTCCCTGCTCCCGCTCTCTCCCATACAAATTCCTGCGAGTGGAAAGCTTTTCAAAGGGCTGGGGCAGAGGGGGGTCAGAGGAGAGGACTGAGCGTGATGGGGAGCATCGTCGCTTCTGAATGAGCAGCGAAGGGAAAGGGGCCGGGAGTGAAAGCGAAGAGGGGAGGGGTTTAAAGCGCTGCTTTGCACTGAAGGGGCTGGCTGGGGCGGGGGAGAGGCGTATTCCTGCCCTGGGCTGTGCCCTCCTTGCCCGCTCCCAAAGAGCTGTGATTTACCTCTCCTCCCGTGCCTTCCCATCTCTTCTCGGCTCTACCTTCCCTGGTTCCCGGCTTCTCCTTCCCACGATTGGGCTTTTGCTTTCTTAAGGGGGGGTGGTGCTTTTAAAATCACACAAGCAGAAAGCAGGTCCTAAAACACACGAAAAGAGGAAGGGTAAGGAGAACGCAGAAGCTGCACATTTAAGGAGGACATGTGCACATATGCGTGGAAACTCCTCCAGGCTGGAGCAAGGAAAAGGGGAAGAGAAGGAGGGACAGCGTGATTCCTCTGGCACCTTTCCCTGGCCTGTCAACCGTGGAGGGGCTGGAATGGTGTTTGCTGACTGAGGGTGCTGTTTGCCTGGGATTAGCTACTTCCAGAGAATGCTCTCAAAGCTCTCGCTGTATGTTTTGTCTCTCTCTTTTCTCTCCCTTTTTTAATCATCGATAATACCCTGCTGTGTCCCTCGCTTGGTAAAATATTTCCTCTTCTGAAAAGCAAATGTCAGGCCAGCTGCAAACATAAGACAAATCTGCCTGGTGACTGCAGATGGCCCTGTCCCCCTCTCCCATTCCTAATTCTCTGTTCCAGGACCCCACACATTATAGCCCATCAGAAATGCTTTCACAGAGAAGCTGGTCAGGAAAGGAGAACTTGTCACAACCAAACCACTGCACAGGGATGGGTCAGCATTGCTGGAACTCTTTTTCCATGGTCTGCTTTGAAAGACTTTCATCTTTTAGGGTTTTTAAATTATCCTATTGCTAATGGAACATGTCAGCATTGGAATGACATCTTCATTTGACTTTATGGACATTTTGCGACTTACTAGCATTCTTGGTGTGGATCAGGAAACAAATTGAACTAGTGGAACTTCCTGGAGATGAGAGGATCGGATTCGTAACCATCCTCAATCTAGGAAAAATAAAACTCTGGATTTTATGGAAGCTAGGCTGGGACAATGCAAAGGCAGACACACTAAAGAAAGGGAAATAACCGCAGCTCTAAATACCATTAATAGTCATACCACTCTGTTAAGAATCAATCTCTACGCACATCTCTATATGCACAGTGCTTTTCACCAGGGCTCTTGTTCTCTGTACATGGAGGTTGGATCTGGGACAGGAATCTGGAACCAGACCAAGGACTTAGGCCATTAAAAATCAGTTTTGCAGCTGTAATTTGGCTTTCCCACTTGCTGTTAACTTGTATTTCCCACTTCACCACAGTATGGGCAGTGAGATCCAACCAGCCAGTGTGCCTCCTGTTCCACATGCATTAGGACAGCGATACTCCATCTAGGTTGTGAACAGCACAGAAAACTGAATTCACATCAGCAGTGAAGCTATTCTCAATGAAAGTAAAAGGCAAAGCAATAAACTGTTGATTAAATCCTGTGAAATCACATCAGATCTTCTACCTGCTCAGAACTGCTAGAAACGCTCTTTTCAGTGGTATTTATTTTGCCTTTCGGGAGGATGATACATGAATTATCCTTATAGAAGAGCTATTTGGGGAGTACATTCACAGTTTGGATTTGGGGGTTTGGGGGGTTTCTAATAAGCTTTCAGACTTCAAAAGTACTAAGCATTAATTCACACAGCAGGAGAGTCAGTCACCCCAGAACCATAACATGGGCACTCAGATGAGTCCTTGGGTGCTGCTTCATCAGCATTAAGGAACTGTCACCTTCCAAAAGGCATCAGCTCTGCTTCTTCGTTCATTTTGTGCCTTTTAATGGGGTTTAGAATGAACTTTTGTGCTAGGAAAAGCAGTCCAGCCTGGAACAGAGGCTCTGCAAAGCTTGTGTGGCAGGGCCAGCTTTAGGAGAAGCCTTCTTCCCTGCTCCCATATGCACTGATCCAGTGCCCTTCAACTGGGAACCCAGTTGCCAGCCCTCAGGTGGACAGGGCTGGCACTGAGCCTCATGGAAGGCAAATAAACCCACGTTCCCGTTTTGAGACTGCTAACAGGCACTGCCATCTGCTGGCACCGTGTCCTTCCACCGATTCCCCACCAACCCTAACACAAGTGGGGCACAGGGAGGGTTTGAGGCAGGATGTGGATTTTCCAAGCTCCGAGAACTCCGTGAGGCTGCAGAAATCCCCGATTCCCAACATCTCACACGTATTATCCAGCTGGGAAGAAAGCCATCTTCCCTAATGGTATTTGTCAGGCGTATAATTTTGACACTTCTCTTTGCCACAGCCCTGCCACTACATGATGCAATTACAGTGCTGTGCAGATTACACCTCTGCCCAGATGGTGGTTGAGAGATTGGGATTGCAGATGCCTCCCAGCACACATCCTAAGTGCATTAGGGTGCTGTAACTGCTGCCTGTCACAGGACCTGTGACCGCACACAGAGCACAGCAAAGGCCACAGAAGAGGGCACTTTGAAGGTACCTACTTCAATCAACCTTAAAGGTCTTTGAGGAGCCACTTATTTAATCACCAGACAGTTAGTACCTTCTACATGGGTGCGTATGAGTGCATCTTGGTAGACTTTTGTGTCCTTATTCTTACACTGTAAACTAGTGCATTGCTACATGTAGTATTTCATAGAACCATAGAATGGTTCCATGGTTAGAAGAGACCTTAAAGCTCATTCAGTTCCAACCCCCTGCCACAGGCAGGGACACCTTCCACTAGAGCAGCTTGCTCCAAGCCCCTGTGTCCAACCTGGCCTTGAACACTGCCAGGGATGGGGCAGCCATTACGTTTTCCAATTGGTACTGATTAAAGACAATCCAGACCTGGAAAGAGTTTTCCAGCTGGAGCCTACACTTCAATGAGTCAGTGACACCAACCTGCCCTTGCTACAGGGCTTCAAAAGCTGTCAATGGCTGCGCAAGTTTGAAGTGTGTTAGAGGACTCCAGGTATGAGCTTGCTACAGAAGGGCAGATGTAACACAGAATGGCAGTACACACAGTTTGGGTATAATCTTAGCTAGGATGTGAACAAGGAAACACAAAGATTGCTTTTCCGAGTTCTCCCAGTGGCTGGGATGGGATTCACCTTAGGCACTTGGGCGCTGTGATTTAGGATGCACTGGTCCAAGTCCAAACAGCCACGTTATTTCCTTTCTAACTGATGCAGGTAGCATCAGAAGGCACCTAAATTAGACCCTTATGTTAGAATGGGATGAATGATCCAACTCCAGGAGTGTGCTCCAGGTGCTCTCAAGCTCTACCAGCTGTGCTTCATTGTTCAAAGGACCTACAGGGCTATTTACAGGGTGAAATTATGGCAACTGTGGAACACTCAGCTCCCAGATATGATAACAGAACAATAAGATGTGGAAGAACAAACTTTAAATTCATTTTGGTAGAACTAAATAGCTCTCTGAGGACATTATGTATATAAAAAGCTTTTGTAAAGCAAACAGTGAGGATTGTTGCTGGTTCCTATAGAATGCAGCAGGTCTGAGCTTTCATGAACCAAGCGGGGAGTAGCTTCCAGTCCCCTTGGTTTTTACTGCCCATAAATGAGCCTTCCCACCTTGATGAGCACAGACTGGTCCATGACAATTATTACCCAAAGTTACAGTCTCCAATCTGAGCACCAGTGACAGGAGCTGTAGCTTGCTCTGAAATCCATGGAGATTGTCTTTGGTTTTACATGTATTGATTGGAGAGGGAACAACTGTGCCCCCAGGGAGCATTTTAATTTGTTGTGCAATTTAGGCTCCCGAAGGAGCGATGTCTCTTCCCGTTTGTCACCCATTATCCTACCATCCCACTAGAAGAAAACACAGCTGGAAACAGCTTGTAAGGTTGTCACGTCCACCTCCACACTTCCCCGGTGCACTCAGCTGAAGGGAAGCTGAGCTTTACTTGGAAGGGAAGCTGAGCTTTACTTGGAAGTAAAGCTGGGATGCGACAGTCAGCCACTCTGTCTGACTTCTGTTGTGTTTTGGGGCTTATTCAAACCCCAAACTCAAAATCCAACTTGGGAAGTAGGAACAGAGGCAGGCAAAGGGAAGGAAAAGTTGCTGTAACAAACTCCCCTGCCCCTGTGAAACGTATGTGGAGGAGTCTGTTGCCTTTGAAATGATAATGAGGAGCTAGTGCTAAGCCAGGGAAAGAGGCAGCTCTTCTCACAGCTATATGGAGCTCTTGCCAGCAGATGTGCACCAGCCACTCCACATCCCAGGCCGTTGCTATCCTTTGGATTGCCCTCAAGCCTGTTCCTCCAGTTCTTAGTTAACTGCTGTTACAATTAACACTAATGAAGGTCTCATTTTGCAGGTGCAGCAGCAGAACCTAAGGCTGAAGTGCACCCAGAGGCCAAACTTCCCACTGAGGCCCATGGTAGCTGCAGGGCTCGAAAATGCAGGCGAAGGGCACCAAGTGCGTGTGAACTTGCACACGTGTGACATCTCTTCTGTGGATAGACTATGACTCCAGCTTCCAGAGTGCCTGGATGTTCCCTAACAACAGAAGAAAGGCAGGAGTCACAGTAAGCTGCTAGTGACGGCAAATTTATGGACACAGTTTCCTTGCCAGGCTGCCAGGATGCAAAAAGACTTCTCACTAAAGCAAACGCCTTGGTTCTTTCAGGTGGGAATTTTGTTGCATTAGCTTCCTTCCTAAAAAGGTACAGCCTTCCCTTTGCAGAGAGGGATGGGTGCAGACAGGATGTAAGCAGAAAGGTACAGGCTATTTCTCAAGCTCACCCAAAAAACAGTTCTTTCAGTGGAAAAGGATCTCAACTCCAGCTTGTGCTTTTCCCAACAATGATATGAGACAGACAAGAGGTAGAGCCAGCACCTCCTTCATTTCACTATGAGAAATCTACTACAAATGTCTTGGCGTGACAGTGTAATAGATTATATTTTGCCTTTGGGCATGGGTAGGAGCTCAACCAAAGCCTGATGTGCGCACCTGAAGTCCTAGATTGTCACTACCTGAAACCACGATCCACTAAACATCACAGATCAGTGCAACACAAAGCAGCCACTTCCAGCATGTTCTGTGTAGAAAGCACAATCAACAGGGCAAAAATGCTAACCTGAGGATAGATTTTAAGCAGTGTACATCAGCATACCTAGTTTAACTGGAAGACTTTAATACTATTTGCAACCAACTCTTAGGAATTCAAAGCAACCCAGCGTTTGTTATAGCAGGTCTCACATGTCATTGCTCCGAGTTCACTTCAGGATTCTTTTCAGCCTTACCCTGGCTGCAGAAAAAAATGACCCCCACTGTCTCTAATGAAGTCTTTTTAGTACTGTTTAATCTCCTCTGTGTGTGCCTGGCAGCAGACTTGCAGCCCTGGGGACAAAAGGCCTCTATTTAGCCACAAATGGGTACTGTCTGGACTGCCTTTCTCTAGACCTGCCCTTTCATTACACCCCAAGTGTGCTCAGGACACTGGAGGGAGCAGCTCTGGAGCCAGAAGGGCTCTATTAGAGGCCAGCCAGCACCGTGCATGATAGACAGATTAGCTGGTAACACCCCAGCAGCTAACCCCTGGCTTCTCTATTTCAGTTAGCCCTTAGGATCTGACTGACATCAGTAGCGATTTAGGGCTTCAGCTATGGTTAACCCAGGCTAGATTCGAACTAGAGATATAAAGGTGAGAAATCTTCAAACCCCATTTGAAATGCACAGCTCTGAGTTTTAATAAGAGACTAAACTATATCTTGCACTAGGATCCTTTTGGTGTGAGAAGGGTAGTGGGAGGGTCCATAAAGACCCAAACATGTGACTTCCTGCTGCCGTAGCACTTGCTGTGTCAAAACTCCATCACTTCTTCATCTCCACTGCAATAAGTTTTATCCTTTTACATGCAGCAGACCTTCAAAGCCGATTTATGAGCTCCATCTTATACAACAACTTTAAGAACGAATCCAATTGTTCCATTCTTCCCCAAAGTGTCTGTGTCAAGGAGGCATCCGCAGACTGGCTAAACTCAACAACTATGACTGTTCACTAGAAAACCCTGCTAACTTTCAGCTTTTGGATTTCCACAGCGTTTACCAACATTAGGAAGGTTGTCAGCAGTTTTTCAGTCATTTGGAAGCTTGAGAACCATTTCTACATGTTTTTTCTCCCCAGACTTTGCAGCAGCATTCAATATTTATAAGGAATTCCCTGCCTTGGTAGCAATAACTGACAGCTGGGAAAAATAAGTACACTATAAAATGCATTAATATTTGAAGTCTGCCAAAGACTTCTAGATGAAGCTAATTCGAGCTTTTCCTGACTGGTTGATAGCTAGTTCAAGCACATAACTGACAAAAGGAAATATCTAGGAGGGAAAGGAAAGGGCCTATAGGAACTTGCAACAGCTACAATGAAAGCTTCCTCTGTACACAATAAATCAGGAGAGAAAATAGGCTTCTGGTTTCTACTGTAGGCACTGATTCAGGGACCCAAGCTGCCTGTTATGCAGTCAGGTATTGCTATAGGATTCTGTAGTACATGAATAAAACTTTCCCCCATCCTCCAAATCGTGCTGAATCAAGGCTTTTCCACAAAAAAACCCCATGAATAACTCATGTTTAATGAGGCAACAGAGAGAAAAGATACATCTTGGTATCAGTGTAATAAAGTGCCTTTGTAGGAACAGTCCTGTGCGCTCGCTGCCTGGCGCTGCTGGCCATGATCCAGGGCTGTTTACAATGCCAGCATGTCCCACGCTGCTGGCACAGCTGTACGGTTTGTTCCTGGCGTATTTGTGTCTATGGAGCCAGCTGACCTTGAAACTCAGAGGAAAATAATACCAAACCCCCATCAGCAGCCAGAAAGCCTACCACCCCTCCATATAGTTCACAGTTATTACTAGAATCCTCTTCCTCTGTTCTGTTTGCACAGAGGTGGCATTCAGTAACACTGCAAATGTGCTTTCTGTCCCTAGAAAGGCCTGTTCAGGGTAAAACCAGAGGAAATTAAAGACCTATCGAGCAATCCCTGATCCAGGTGCATCAATCCAATAGTGCAGGCAGCAACTGGCTGAAGCAACTAAGGACAAAATGTGCTAAAACTCTTGGAGTTGGGTCTTTCTGTTCTTGCCTCCCCCATATTCCCTGCTCTGCAAGGATGGGGGTAGGTTCCCTTCTATTCACATAAAAAGTGGGACTAACACTGCTGCTGTGACAGCAAGGCTTGGCAGCCATCACTACAAATACACACCTCTTGCAGCCTGCAGCTGCAATAACTCAGGTCGCTCAAGCTGTGTGATGGGACATGCCTAAGGCAGATGATGCTACAGACTACGAGAGCCCAATTCCCCAGAAAGATGAGCAATGCAGATGCCTGCTATTGAGTCCTGCCAGACCCTGTCCCTTTACACAGCCAGTCAAGCCTGGAGCACAAACTGAGCATCCTGAGCTCCCTCACATGCTGTGATGTGCACAGCAGCAAACCTGGTGGATCTTCCCTGCGGTGTCTCAGTGAAGCTTTCCTTGCTGGCTGGATTTGCCTGGGTTTCCTTTGCCACTCGGGGCACTGACTTGGAATTGGAGGCTAAAATTGTACCAGAAAAGATGCTTCACCCAAATGGATGAAATTACTTTTCTGGGAGCCATCAAATTTGCCTACTTTCTGCTATAACCCGAGTTGGAAATCAGTGTAAGCTCAGGCCAGTATAAAACTTTCTCAGCCTGCAACACAGCCATAGAAATAAATGCCTCTGTGAGTCACACCGCTTTCTGGTGTAAGAGCACAGAGAAGGATAAAACTACTAAAGCCAACAGACACATCGTGCTCTTATCTGAGTTGTTTCAACTCAGAACTACCCTTCCCACTGTGTCCACTCTATCCCCTCCAAAATCAGCAAAGCAAACCTCAAAGCTCAGCCTCTGATTTTTGCTGTGCAAAATTATTTTGGCACGTAAGAAAAGGTTGACTAGGGTTGGGTTTATTGATGCCACTGGCCCTACGCTGAAAAGGAAGATGGAACTTTGTGGTACTCGAGCAGGTATGGTGCGAAAATGCGAACAGAAGTGCTTTCTGCCCAAAGCTTCACCTTTCTTTCACCTCTTTGAGAGGTTTCCCCATCCCACACAGAGCTTGCGTTGCCTCCAGCAGTCCCTGAACAGGCCAGTAGAGGGTGGTGGGCAGCCACACTGGTTCCTTACTGTCCCGACCGTTCCTAAAGCCCCCCTTCTCTCTGAAACACTATTTAACTGTGCACCCTATTTGCAAGAAGGTACAAAAGGTTAAGCATGAAGCAGAAGCTTTACTGAAATTAGGTATTTGCCCATAGCTTTTTAATGGAAATATGTGCCAATTTTAAGTACTTTACCCAGATACGAGTTTATATATGAATTTATAAACTATTTAAGTTACTGTGCAGGACAAGCATGTTTTGGCATATCTACCATTTACAGAATAGGCCACAGGATGCTAAGACTCACCTCAGTGAGGGTGATGGAGCACTACAGAAGTTCCTGCTACAAGACATGAAGGTGTATTTCTGGGCATAAATTAAGCTCCTCTTCAGGAAGCACCTCATGGCTCCATGGAACTAGACATGACAAAACCATATAGTAAAGGGGAAACTTCAGCACAAAGAGTCTTCAGTATATGGACACATTGTGACAGGAAGGACAGGGGACTGTCTTCAGTTAAGTAACCTTGTCATTGACTCTGTTATGGAATTGTCAGGCCAAAGACAAGTAGCCAAACAGAGTTGTTGACATTCCTGCTTCCTATTCCAGCACTAAGGCAGAGGCTCAAAGCCAGCTGCCTCTTGAAGGAAGCTCTCTATCACCAAAGCAAGTTGTCCAACACTTAACTAGGAACGATTCAGCCGCTGTATTGCTGTCCCTCAGTGACTTTGTTTTTTCCAGCCTACAGACATGAAGACACTTCACTGACTGTTTTCATTGTTCATGCAAACCTAGCAGGCGAGAGCAGACACTTGAGGCTGCTTTCTATTCCCAAACGTGCTATGAGCTCTCTGCTATCCAGCCTGTTGTTACTGCCCTCCCAAGCGACTCGCTTGGATGGGTTCACTCACCTGTAAAACAGTCATTTATTTACACGACTATTTCTAATGTCCTGACCTTCAACAGCAAAGCCCAGGGGTTCCACATGATCATCTATGGACTGTGCTTCCAGCAAGAGAGCATGTACCTGAAGGACTTGTGGTTCTGGGGAGGGGGGAAGGCCAGGATGCTTCTTCATATTTTCTTCTTTCTATAACAGCAACCACACGCAAAATCAATGGCAACTCTTACGGGAACAATATGAGACAAGCAGAGGGAGGGCAGGAACCACATGGCTCTATCTCCCATTGGCACTGCCTATGTGGCATACACGCTCTTTGGGCACGCTTGCCGCTGCTCACAAGCACAAACTTCACTCCTGGATCCAGCTCTCCCTGTACAGGCATTGCTTAAATTTCACAAGACTCCACAGGGCTGTGGACTGAACTCAGACAACAATCAAGGATAATCCTTTTCCCAGTGAAAGAACAGAACAAAGAGCATAATACATGTAAAGAGGACGTGCTGATTTCTTCACTACCCTGTCCTATGTCTGTGTTGCTTTTGGAACCATATTCCTACTCTTGGGAAATAACCACTCACTCTACAAACCTTGCTCACTTCCTTACTTCTTAACACTGTGAGCTCCATTCAACACATGAGCTGCAAAGGGAAATCAGCAGAGCTCGAATTCTTTCAAGCAACAGGCTCTCAGCTTTCTTCATGACTCCCATGAGAGATCAATGCCTGACTTCAGTGAGGCAGGATATCAGACCAGGCTTTCTACCTTGCTTTGCCTTTCTTGGTCTTGGTTCTTCTCCGTGAAAAATGGGCTGACGACTGCTTCCTGTGTCTTTCTCTCCCTCCCCTGCATTCCAAAAGAGAGGGTGAATTTCATTTATTAATACCAATAGAGTCCTTGGAGGCTTGCAGATAAAATACTCCATGTGAAGCAGAATATAGTGTTCTACCTCGCAGAAAGCTTATGCTCTACTATTTCTTTTCTAAGCACCTATTTACTGACCTTGCTAGGCAACTGGGACATTGTCCGACATAAAAACAGTAATGATAATAAACCAAACAAAACCTGAGTCTAACAGTCTATAAAATGCAGCTGAGGGCTGTCAGATAAACAGACAATAGATGGAATGAACTTCTGAAGCTGGATGAAAGGGAAGGCTAAAAGTGGGCAGTTGACCCAAAAATAACCTTAGAGCTACATCCCAAGGGGGACACAATCACCATCCAGAAGGTCCTGCCTCAGAGGACACTGGAAGCATGGTAATATTTGGGAGGTTTTGAGCAAGGGACCTTAAAGAATGGCAGTACAGGGGATGGCCACGTTCAGTTCTCCAGAACTAAAGTTCATACTCTTCAGGTCTGAATTGTGTTGGCAATATGTAACAGGGCATATTGCAAGTACAGTATACACTAATCTGTTTACTCCTGTTCCTCTACTTGCTTTCTAGCAGACAGGAGACAGCCCCCATGCAGGTATGCCTGGTCATACAGCTCCTTATCAAGCTATCTGCTTTGCTCAAGCAAGCAGGGTATCACATGCTCCAGAAAAAGCCTTTGGCTGGGCACATCTGTGCTCAGAGCAAACCTGGACCCAATGGCCGCAGGGGCTCTCGAAGGTCAATGCAGGGACAACACCTTGGGAAATCTCAAGAAACATCTCATGCCTTTGAGAACAACATAAACTTCCATAAATACCTTTTTAGAGCCAGCAGATTATTGGGCAAGAAATGAGAGAGGAAACAAGCAGAGGATGAAACAAAATGCAATCCCATTATAAGGCTTCATGTCATTTGATCAGTTGCAGCTCAAAACACTCTTGGTAGAGCACAGTGTGTACCCAAAATGTGTGCTTATTCCTCTACCCAACTAATAAACATTGTCACCCAGTTGCAGCTAGTTACCACTTTCAGTACCATCATATATGCTAGAGGGATGAGCCAATGTCTAATACAGAAGCCTGATGCTACTAGGCAAAGCTAAATGCAATTCTAGAAACAAAACTTCAACAGCTGACACTGGTTGTTCAATAACATTAAACACTTGCATAGAATCACAGCATGGCTTGGGTCGGAAGGGACCTTAAAGCTCATCCTTCCACTAGACCAGGTTGCACCAAGCCCCATCCAACCTGACCTTGAGCACTGCATGGCTCAGGGCAGCCTACATACAATGTTTTACACTTCCCTTTACCTAGCCTCAAGTAGAAAAAAAAAGGTTTCAGACATCCTCAAGTCAGACGTCAAAGTCATTGCTCGGAGCAATCACTGGGTTTGTAGCATCACACAGTCATGTTTTCATCGCAGACCGCTTTGCTTTGGAGTGCTGCAGAGAAGGGGCAAGGTGACAAGGACACAACTGGCAACATAACAATATGGTGCTTTCTATCAATACAAGTCTTATCTTCTCTGTGTGCTTAGCTTGACTTTTTAAAAGGAGGATTCAGTGACTGGAAGAAAGGAAGTGACTCATGACTTCACATCCCTCACTGTATTCTACATGGGTGATTACACACCCTCACACTACTCCGAGGTGCTCAGTGATCCAGCTGAGCACCCTTGTGCCCAGCAACCAGCTTACTCCCACTACGCAGCAAAGAAGCGCCTTTGTTGCAGTCCACCCATGCCCTACATTTTCAGGGGAAGTAAGGATTCTCTGGCACTAACCCTCTCTGCCAAGCAGCTGAATTACAAGTAATGAGCTTTATTCCTTCCAGTGAGAAGGTGGCACGATTTCCTCCATGCACCAGGTTGCATAAAACCCACTTTCCCCACGTGGCATCAGCAGCAGAGGTGTTCTACCTCACAGGCTTGCCGGGGGGGCATTCTAGGCCACGCAGCTTCAGGATCTCCTTATTGCATCTGTGCTGTTCTAGCATAGCAGCTTAAACATGGTGCTAAATTCTTGCCACCAGCTCTCTGTGCTTTCTGAAAGCCCACAGAAAAATTAAGCGTGTGAGTGTCTGAAAGACACAAACCAACTCATCGGTGGGCAGCAGGCTTCTCTTTCATGCTATGAAATCCCAAGTACTGTATTCCCCCCTCCCAGTCCCACCTGTACTGCTCTGTAAGGAAGCAGGCAGAGAATATGAAGCCTCTGTTGCTGTTCAGCTATTGACTGACTTCAAGGAGTTAAATAGCAAGTCTCTGCCTTTCTGGATTTCCACATGTATTGCCAAGCCAGCACTACAGCCAGCTTTGTTCTTGAATTTAAATAGCCTATGCATTTAAATTCTGTCATTACAGTTAGAAGAGGAGGCCAAGGACTTCAACTACCTGCTGTCTAAGAATAAGGCAGGCTTGAAGTGATTAGGAACCTTTTACATTCATTAGTAGCAATACTTGAAGGTGCTGGGAGAGATGAGGGATATAATCAACTGCATCCATTATGCTGTTCTTCCATTTCAGATACTTCCTGTCTTGGAGCTTTGCACTTTCTTCAAGCTTATCTGCATGCTGGCATGCATGGCTATGAAGTTTTGCCCACTTAGAGGGGCGTGCTCACAGCAAAGAAAGTTTTGGGAAGGAATTACAACTGTACAGCTAGACTGAATATTCAGGCTCCCGTTACTGCTCTACTCATTGTTCCACTACTACCTGGAATAAGCTTCATGTTTTACTCATACAAAATGAGACCTAACTGGAAGGACAGCATCATCTCCCCCAGGACCCAGTGTAGAGCTGCAATGCATTTCAAATCCTTCCCCACGGCAAGCACAAAGTAAGTAAGTACTGGGAGGCAGCCAGCCTGGTTACACTGAGGTTAATGAATAAACAACTGCCTGCAGTACCCAATTCTCTACTGTACCTAAAATATATATCTTAGGGAGCCCCCCCTTGTCTATAGATAATCATTCCAAAAGATACAGGCATTCAATTTGTCTTTGCGAAAACAGATTATCAACATTTATACAGAAAACTTCTATTAAGCAAACAGGCTTTTCAATGAGGACTTGCTTTCCATAGACAAATGACTTTCTTGTTGAAAACAGAACACTGAAAACCAGAAGAAATTGCCAACCTAGCAATAGCCATTCTGAACATGCTGCCTCAGTCACATCTCCTCTTCCTCATTGCTTCTTGATGGAGATGCTCTTCGAGCATCCATTTCCAGGCAAACAGGGGGATGTTGTGAATGAAGAGAGCTGGTGGCATACCAAGGTCACTTCTAAAAATGGGATTTAATTGCTTGGTTATGGATGCAGTTTCAATTTCTTTACCTAGGGTAACACTGCCAATCAGTTTAACAAACAGGACAGCCTACATTTCCAAGAGTGTCTTGGGTGGGTTTGAATATCCCATGTGACAAACAACGAAGAGAAGTTGCTTTGCAGGGGGAATCTCCGGCATTTAAGGGGTCTCTGAGCACCTAGGAGTCATTTGTCACTTGTGAAAATCTAGGTCATTTACTCCCCTCCTCCTGCTCTGCTTTTTCGTGCTAAATATAGAAAGAATTTTCTGGCTTGAGACTGAATAAATTTGTTAATTACACTCTTTCCTCAAAACCTGCAATTGAAATGCACTCGGGGAGGTTCTGAAAGCTGGGGAAAGCTATTCTTTTTCCTAATGTTCTTCTGACGTGTCTTAGAGGAAAAAGGAAGAAAGCTCATTTGCTTTTAATTTCTCAGTCTTGAGGATAATATTTAACAGAAGTAAATCCCTTTAAGGGCTCAACTGTGCTCTTTGAAGCTAGTGGGGAAAAATCCCATTGAGTTTCATTGCAGGAGAAGTGTTCCTTTGGAAAAAATCATGTTAAACAATCTGCAGTGCACTGTTTGATGCAAGAAAATGAATCGGTGCCATTAGAAAGTGCCAAGAGATGGAAAGGACAGAGTTCCTGCAGGTATGAGGCACAGGATATAAATAACCAGGCTATTTCAAACTGTATCACATCAAATAGCACCTGGCGAAAGTATCCCAAGCAATTCCATCATCAGTTCCTGGTGCTATAAAAGCTTGTATGTGCTGGCATCACTAAAGGTACCTGTCTTAAGAATGTTGAGAGGTGTAACAGAAGGATTAACATGCTCTAGAGATGAAAAGTGCTGCTTGAATATTATCAAATTTATTATTAATGACAGAGCTATTAAAACAATTGGATGACTCATGACAGAGCTTAATTCCTTATATCTTTAACATACAAATCCTGTTCCCAGCTTCCTTGGACACCTAATTTTTGTGTGCCTATAGGTAAGATTCGAGGCTTACATCACTCAATCCCTTATCACCAGGTGCAAAGGCACCCTGCCAAGGGACTGGGAAATACAAGAGATGCACATTTCTCTAAGCTCCAAGACAACAGCAATGCAGGGAGAGTAACAGCAACTTTACAGTAATGAGTTAACTCCTGCAGTCAGTCCTCTGCAAATAGTTCAGGTGGACCCTGAGTTCCAACTCAAATCTAGGCAGGAAAATCAAAACAGGAATTTGGGCAAGGGCACACATACCTATATAGCACATACCAAATGAATCCAAGACCAAAGGGTTCTGCAGAATACGAGAGGTATTAACAGGCATCTGGTTCTTTCCAAAACCACACTGCCCATGCAAAGAACAGAACCAAAAGCAGTCAAGGCACCTCTGCTGTGCTGCTACTGATGGGATGGGACAAGAGACTGATGTCGGTGACACCAAGACTAATGTCAGCCTCTTTGGGTAACATTGCATTACTTCCCCTTACTCTGACAGCTCAACACTTCCACTGGGGCAGTTATCCATCTAGCAGCCATTCCTCTGCCTTTCACATACAATATATAAACTGAGCCACAATGTTAATGAGCCATTGCATATAGATGAGCTGGCAACCAGTCCGAGCTGACACAGCCGCACATAAAAGCAAAAGAGGGCCTTGGGCTCTCTTCCATTGATACAGAAGCTGTTGGACCACACCACTGTGGAAATTGGATTGTGTAGGGGACACGAAGCCAGGCAGCTTTTCCCCCACCTCCCTTCTGCAGTCACCTTTACTGCATAAGACACAAGGTAAGAGGCTTAGTGCCACACTGTTTTCTTGGTATCTGATTGAAACCTCCCTGATATTTCCAGACAGACCATCCCTTCTGTTTTCTTCCACTAAATTGTCACCTAATGACTACAGCAAAGGACCTGAAGAGTCCCTTCTTGTGGAACAGGATGTTTGGATTCTACTCTGCTTACTCACTGACTTACCTCTCTTTGGGCAACCCTCTTGATAGTTCCCTTCTCCAGTTTCTGCTCCCATAAAACAGGCTACCGAGGCTTAAAAAAACATTGCCAAAGAAAATCTGTGCTCCTGCTGTAGTCACCTCAGATAGAGAAGGCAGAAGGTGGAGGTTCAGGCATTGCTCTCCTCTGGGAACGCCAAGCAGTACTTCTGACAGCCACACAGGGCTGGAAGGCCCTTGAAGGCTATGCAAACAAACTAGGGTGGGATAAGCTGATACACGTTTACAGCTGTTGTGTACTAACTGCCAGGACTGTTGTTTTAACCCTGTATTAGGACCAGCCAGCCCATCTTCAGCTTAGGGCTGCTTAATGGCTATGCATGTAAGCACAGACAGTTCACAAGGAGAAGCTCATGGTTTTCGCAGCTATAGCTTAAGTTCAGTGTGTTTCAGGCTCACAACCATGAACATAGAACTTCCCTGCATTCAGATACACTTAAGATGTTCGGCAGCTACAATAACTAGTTTCTCAAGCTAGCTGTTAAAATAAGTAACCAACCTTAAATTATACTCCATTTTGGGCATGAAAACGTGTAGTGCACTGTTCACTTCCTTCATCTCAGCCAGTTACTTCTCTCAACCCATATAAACAGCGGCAGGGAAAAAGAAAGACCTGCATATGTGTTAGCAATAAATTTAAAAATCAGGGCACACACTGAAGGGTTGACTTGTCAGAAAATGGTAATTAAAAGTGTTCCAGCTGACAGTGCTGCTTTAATGAATTATTAGCAATGCTCTCGGAGAGCATTTGATGACAGATGCCGTAAGAGTTCTTACTTAAACCTATTTTCTGCATGATGCAACTTCACTGCACAAGAGAGGGAAAATGTCCATTATAGAATCAAATGATGAAAATGACAATGGTTTGAATGTTTAGAATCTTACAGGTACCTCTTCTGTACTGATTGCTCCTATTCCCTGTACCACAGCCTTTTTTCCATAGGTGCTTATCTAGTAACTGCCTCTACTTCCTTAAATTCTGTTATAGCATCCTAATAAGGTGTAGTGCAAAAGAGTTTTGGTCATCAGCTTCTCTTAACAGTATTATACATACGTAGTACAGCCACTGACAGCTCAT
Organism: Psittacula echo; assembly: GCF_963264785.1. Taxonomy (NCBI): domain Eukaryota; kingdom Metazoa; phylum Chordata; class Aves; order Psittaciformes; family Psittacidae; genus Psittacula; species Psittacula echo. Next base: position 4,519,175 of record NC_137754.1, read on the forward strand.
TTTAAACACAGATACGTCAATGCCCAGCTACACCTAGTCACACACCTAGTTAGACATAGCTTGCTGTTGCGTGTACCAGAACAGTTTGGGCTCCTGGACAAAGACAGGGCAGCACAAAGGTTTAGGCTAGAGATAGGTGAGCGGAGGCATGAGACTCTTGAACTGTGCTCTCAGGTCAAAAGTGGACACCAGAAAGCTGAGGGGAGCATGTGAGGACTTGGAAATACAGCCCTACTTAGTGAGAGCCATGTGTGGAGCGGGGAAGGATGAGGGCAAAGGGCACTAAGTCTTAATCATGGATTTGTATTTGGATGTGAAGGAGACGGGCGGTTGAGAGGTGGCAAGAGAGATGGTGGAAAGAGGCTCTCATGCCTCGTTGCTTTGCACTGAGTTTCCTGCCAGTTTCTAGCTCCATCCAGACCTGTGGTTTGTCCTTCTCTGTTTCAGGAGAAATGTAACAGCAGCTCTGGGAATTCACGTTTCCAGCCAGAAGCTCTGTGGACCCACCCCTATAGCTGGTAAGCAGTGATATGCTGGGGGACTGGGTGGCTCTTGAAGCGGGGTGATCATAGTGAAAGCACTTCCAGTCAGGGAAGCAAAGCCCCCTGCACCTGAAAGCTACTCTTGTGTTTCAAATGTTACCGGCAGCTCACCTTAACACTCAATAACTAAGGTGCATCCTTAAGTATCTGGGCTACAGTGGGATGAGAGGAGTTTGACATGGGAATGTATATTTACTTTCCAAGCTGTAGCTATGCCAGTTGTCTGCTCCCTCAGCAGCACAATCCATCACAGGACATACTAGCACTATATACCCAAAGGCTCCATTTCTTGTCCATGAAATAGGACTGTAGCTCACCCTGCATGCTGGAGAAAAGGAGCTTTCTAGTTAAGATTCAGAGGGCTTTGTTAGCCCACCCGAATATCTTCACAAGTCTTTTCTACAGAATAGGTCACTTGGACCACGTTCAGGCAGTGAGTGGCTGATGAGTTTGCACACTCCGTACTGAGCGCTCACAGAGGTAAGCTGGTTTTATTCCTTTCTTGATTTCACAGCGCAGGGGTTTGACATGTGAACGTGCTTTCTCTGCAGTATTCCATGCTAAATGCAAAGTAATTTAAGTCAGCTCTCAACCCTCTCAACAACCTTTTGTGCTGCAGAGAGAAACATGCACAGAGTAACTGCAGAGCAGTAACAAACAGCCCTAGAATTTCTGTCACAAACTAAAAAGCAAGCAGTTATACAAGTGACACTCATGTAGGATGCAGCTACCCATGACCCAAATGGCCAGCCTCTCCGTGAATGTCTCTCAATGTATCAAGACAGGAAACAGGGAAGATGAATCCCTTTCATCTAGAATGTGGAGGTTATGTCTAATCTTGTCACCCAGGCTGCTCACACAACCTGGTGGTGGGCAGGTGAGATGAAGGACAGCTCCTCCAGTCCTCTCTACACTAACCCCTGTGTGTCTCAAATGGGCTGCCTGGGCTTTTCTAGTATTGAGCCATAAAGCAAGGTGAGAATAAATCCTTCAAAAGGTTTACACCACTTCCCCAAGAGTCTCGAAATCTCAAACAACATCACAAAGTCTGCTACATAACTGGGTTCTGTATGAACTAGAGCAAGCAATACGAGACTTTTAAAAGCTTATCAATATCTGAGCTAAGAACCTCACTTTTGGAAGTAATTTAGTCCCAGGTTCAAATAAGGCACTTAAGCAGAAACTTAACTCAAAATAGAAGTCTTGGTTCCTATAGCTCTTTGTGTAGCTCTAGAAACTGGTAAGTTTGAGGGGAGTAATTGGATGGAAGCAATTCAACTTGAAATGCCAGTTTCTTACAACTGAGAGGAACTCTGAGGCACCTGAGCTACTAATGTGGGCACTTCAGTAAGTTCCCTTAGATCGGTGCAGTGAAACAGCACCATAGAAAACTTCAACATGACTTAAGCTCCTAAATGAATGGAAAAGGTATAGAATGCCTGTGCACCAGAAAGAAGACAGCAGGCTATTTGTAAAGGGTATCTAAGAGTTCAACATTCTCTTTGCTTTTCTGTCTGGTTTTGTCTGGAACATGGGGAGCTCCTGCAGGAAACACATTAAATGCTGAACAATAAGAGGCAGAAAGAGCCACCGAGCACTTGGTGATGGTGTCATTTAAATACAAAGACTTGCACAGGGTGGGAACTCATAATAAATCTCAAAATAAGACTTCGATTTGCAAAAGTATCTGCAAATCAGCTTAATATTTGTCCATCTCAAAGCCATACTATGCATTCCCCTCTCTCACTCCTTGCTGAGAATGTTAAAATGTTATGCACACAGAAGCTTTTCTTGGATAATAAACAAGTTTCTGCCCAGATAGCAATCGGGCATCTCTCATTTATAGCCTCCTAAAAACCTTAGCTCTAACTATAGCAATCTGACGCTGTGTTGCCAGTCCACAGCAACACATTCAAGAGGTCTCAAAGCCTTTTGCAATCATTGAATTTATCCCCACAAAACCATTTTTCCCACTTCCACCTTACAAGAAGATGGGGAAGCAGACATAAAGAGAGAACATTTGTCCCACAGTACACAAAAACCAGTTAAAAACCAGCAACTAAGCTCAGATATTTGGACTCTGGGGAATGCTTTATCCCTTGACCATGTTTCCTACGTCCTGGAAGCAGAAGCCTTCTTATTAGGGCAGATTAGTTTGTTTATGGATCGAGATACAGTACACTCACTAAGTTTACTCTTTGCTGCAAAATAGCAAAGAATAGAATGTGCTGAACACTGGTCTCTGACCTCAGTAATAAGTTGATTTAATTGGATTTGATTTTTCAAATGTAACACCTCAAGTCAGCCAGAAACACTAGAATTAGCATCTCACATCTTAACACAAGAGAGATTTTAAAGCAGCATAAGGAGGTGAAGTCCATGCCCAATGAATTTCAAATGACACCAAGAATGAACTCAGCCATATGCATGTCAAACTAAAACTATGCAGGCTCTGAGTGCAGCAAGCAGCAAAGTTATTAATGGCTTACATTTGCTATTAAGAATGCAAAGTAGCTATTTTACACCCAGTTTGCTCGTACATCTCTTCACATCAATGACTCATGTGATGGGTCAATAATTCACTCAATGAATACTGAAAGCCAAGAATATCTTGCAAGTCAATTACACTTCGAGAAATAATTAGAAACACAAAAGTAACTGAAGGATTGGAATAGAAAAAGCTCTGCTGCTGAAATACTGCAGCCCCCAGGGAAAGCAGACTGCTCCTGTCTTTAGATTTGCAGCTGGTGCTCCCCTACATTCCCCTTAGCAGAAAGCAGAAATTAGCCTTAAAAGGGGTAATTCTAGTATTGTAGGGAATACTCAGGTTCTCAGGTAACTAAAAGCCATTTGCTTCCTGCAGGGGATGTGAAAGTAGGACGCTAAGCAAATACTGCCTACTCAGATTTGATCCTTAAGATTTGCTCCTGAAATATGTTTATCTTTCATGGCATTCAATTGTAATGAATCACAGGAACATTTTAACCCATCTACTAGGCACAAGCAGACCCTAACTCGCCTGCACAGCATTTGCTTCATCAGAGCACTGAATGCCTTTAATACCTCTGAAGAAGTCTCTGAAGTCAGGCTTTTTCACAACCCATGCCTTGGGAACACAAACTGACCTTAAAAGCCACAGCAGGGGCTGCAGGCTGTGCTGTACATGTCTCCAAAAGGCTGTTACCCACAGCAGGATGCAGCAGCCAAGAGGGACTGTAAGGGGACAAGATGTATATAGACAGCTTGGTTGAACATCATAGAAATGTGGCTTCAGGAACCAGAGACAGGACAAAACCTGCCAATCCAAGTTTGCAGTGCTGCCAGCACTTGTGAGCAGAGCAGAGCGGTATATGATGACAAGAAATCTTCCAAACTACTGGTGCCTGATGCTCTTATTGTTGAGCCTCAACTGATTAAACATGCAGCATCAGCAAGTGCCAGTCTACCTGGCAGCTGGGACATGACAGACTTGAAAGCCCAGTGAGCAGAAAACGGAGCACAGAAGATCAACAGGTAACAGATGATGTTCTTAAATAGAAGCTCAGCATGTCAGGTGGGCAAATACACAGAGGACCTCCTGTGAGCCTGTATTACCCAAAAGGGTACAAGAAAACGCGCATCTGTTCAGGAATGCAATGAATCCTTTCTCTTTCTATCAGTTCTATGGTTTCATCATTGGTTTCTTTGCTTTTTAGATGTACAGTAAGAATTAAGAGGTTGCATTCTCCCTCCCAGATGGTCTCATTCCTTGTGTTACTAGCCATGATCCACCTTTGATTATGGCCATCAGGGTGGTTGTTTCTACTTCTAAGGTAAAAAGCAAGTTCAAGACAATTAAGTCCCAAATGCCTATTAATGGAGAGAAATCTGGAATGATATTCCTTTCAAACACATCTGCTGGGTAACTTCTGAATGACAGACAGGACAAAGAGGAACCTAACACATGCTCACAAAGCAGATGGGCTGTTAATGTTCCTAAGATGATCCTCAGTACAACTTGATTGCAAACCAATGCCAAATCAATGCAAAGAACAGAATCAGTGAACAGACAGACAAGTAGCAAAGGAAGCCACAGTGGAAAAGTGCTCTATAGACTGTATATGGGGGGCTCACTTCTGAGAGCAGTAGTTACTAAAGGAAGGGGGAGGAGAAGTGCCAAGACACGTCGTAGAACTGGCGCTGTCACATCACATGCCTTTAATCTCTGGCAACTGAGACATGCAGAGACAGAAAACTTCTTTACCCGCAGCTCAGTGATCTAAACTATCCAAGGAGAGCATTACACATGTACACACACTTTCATCTCGAGAGAAAACCCTCCTCACTTTGTTCTTTGTTTACCTTAAGAAAGCAATAGAATCAAGTATGAAAGAACTGTCTTCTGCGAGGAAAAAATAGCAGTAATGTGTATTTATAGTACATACATTCCTCTCACAATCCTACTATCCGAGAAACACTCAGGGCTGGTTCCATTTGGGAACTCAGGTTCCCAGTGGGAGCCTGGCAAAGCAGGGATTTGAATGTGGCTTATCAAGATCACCATGCCAGTCCCACCCACATTGCTATGGGTTGGTTTATTGGCAACACACCAGCACAGCATAGTGGGTTTTGCCAGTGTAGAAATCAAAGTCACCTTGATAGCCATAAAAGACTGTGATACTGAAATTACAGCCTAATTAAAGACACGGACTGCAATGGGACAGTGTTCTTCGCATTACATGAAACTATTCCTAAACTGCTGACTAAGATAACCACACTGCTTACCCCGGTGCTATAAGCAGATGAAACACTGCGGCAGAGCAATGAGACCATAGCATGCAATTCATACCCTGAGTTCCAAGCACCTTTCTGGAGCACTGACAAGCTATGTATAGTCTGTATCATAAAAACACAGTAACAGAAACTTCCTATCGCCGTATCATCCAGGTTCAGTGCTCATTTCCCTTCTCCTCACCTTCCTCAGGCTCACACTGAGGGAGCATTGCAGACCTGACAAACAGGACATCAAAGCCTGTCTCTAAGGTGGACTGAGCACAGCAGGGCTAGCAAGGCTGTTGTGGTTTGTTCTGAGTATTCTTCTACGGTGCCAGTGCCCTGGAGCTGTGAACTACTGCAGGAAGACTTCTATTACAGCAACATTTGCTCTCTTGCTTTTGTTCCTTTGGCACTGTGCAGAGTACAGAAAGAGCAGTGTCATGCTTTTCTTGTGCACTGAGTAAGCAAGAACCTTTTTCCAACCACTCTGAAGGTGTTGCAGCAGTGCTAAGTGTTTTCTGTCAGCAAGCTCCCCCACACCCAGGGCTGGGTCCTTTTCAGGAAGGTACAAAGATGACCTTTAAGCACCATCAGTTTGAATTTACCAGCACTTTGGAAAGAAAGAGCACATGTGAACAAACGCTTTTACACAACAATGTAATGCTGAACACTGAATACCTGGAGTTTAGATGCTGAAGCAGGGGCAGAACTGTCAGAGCTCGCAGGAGCTTTTGCCTTTGGTCATGGCTGTTTTCTAGCTGGCCTCTGATGCCTGTGTCAGCTGCCTCTCAGCCTCCAGCGCTTCTGCAGGAAGCCCTTTTGGCACCCCGCACTGGTGACTGAGACTTGACATTGCCAACCTGTAGAAACAAACTGTGGGTTAATGAGTCAACCCCGTAACTGCAGCAAGGAACAGCAAAGTGAGAGAACATGCTGAATTGGCTCACATGACTCTGCCCATTTTCCCAGTGACTTTTACTGGGGGTGTTGAAGCAGCATCACCTCCCCAGCCCACACCTCGCTGCACCACTGTTCTTTGGTGACAGCTTCTGCTTTCAGCCATACAGGTAGAGCTTAGCACGGGCTGCTTTCTCACACGTTATTTAGAGTGCAATGCCTTTCTGCGGCAACAGAGAGGAAAAGTAACTAGGCAAAACCTGCCTTTAGAAAGTTGGTGGTGAGTTGAATGCCTGATCTTTCTTCCTCTTGCAACCACATCACATACAATTCCACTGCAATGAGAGGCCAAAGCAAAAAAAAACCCAAAGATAGCATTTGCTTGAGAAATTCCTCCCGGAAAACCACTTCTTGCTAAAAACTTAATATTTCCAGGGGCAACCCGATTGTCTGAAAATAGAAACAGTTCTGTTGAGAAAGCCTGTAAAGACAGCTTAGCTCCCAGTTCTCTGTTCTCCAGAGGCAAGATCCCCAGCACAACTGCATCTCTGATCATTTGCTTGCATGGGAATTGTCTGTCACAGTACAAAGTGCTATGGGAGCCACGGAATTAGTCTGGCACTGCAAAAACATCAAATAGTGATGCTTTCTTTCATGCCTATGAAGTGATCATTGCTGGAAAGTGCTGGCAAATGGTTTTGTCTAGACAGAGCTATTTTACAAGTGCCATGTTCTTGTAAGTGGCAGAGAGGGAGTGACTGTGGGCCAGGACTGGCCTCTTGCTTCCACGGTTACTGCTGTAAATTCACCCCAAACCCAGCAGTGTTTGTGTACGAGACCTGTCATTTGCTCCTCAGTCAGCTGAAGCCTTTAGACAATCTCCCCCGGTAAACGCAGCCATGGATTCATTTTGGGCAGCACCAATGCAATGTTATTCATTGCTAACCATGACAGTAATGCCTTTACTGCTGTAAATCCTTCATTTATACACCTGAAGTAAGTTTGTTAACCTTTGAAGACCTCAAACACTCCAAAGCTTTCAGAAAACACGGCTTGCTTGAGTGACCACTGCTGCAGCGCCTGTTCTTTGGTTTATTCGTTTGCCTGTGTTCTCATGAATGAATTAGTTCAAGCCAACTTTGCGAGGGGAAACCGCAGCCTATCATTCCAAATGACACTTGCATGCATCGTGAGAACCTTCCTGGATGTTTGGTATTGGAAGCGGGACTCCAAGGTGCACCCAAGTAGTGCTAGAGCTGCTAAGCAGCAGAATACATCCAGCAGCAAGCTCTACAAAGCACACTCAAAGCGCAGTAAGAAGATACAGTTTTAAAGCAGAGGGTCAGAAACTCCCTGCTAAAGGCTGGCAAGGTATGAACAGTAGCCTTTTTGAAGTGATCCATTGAGTCTATGCATCCCATGCTTGTCAGAGCATCCCTTAAACAATCAGGGCATGGGGGAAGCGAGGGAGGGGATAGCACATCTTTGTCCTATTACTGCTGGAGTGGGTTGGGACAATCCTGGATCACTTGGGTTAAAAGACAGCAAGATGGAACCTCCCCCCTATCTAAAGAGGAAGGTCGGGTTCTTAAGAGGACTTCTTCAATAGGTACTCTCAGAAAGCTGGCTGGATCATACCTGTGCTCTTACAGTAAGCTGAGATGAAAGACATCTGCTCTAAAGAGACTCCATATTCACAGTGGAAGTTATGTCCTAATGCACAACACGCAGGCAGGCACCACTTTGCCTTTCCTCCTGAAAATGGCCGTCATTGCCATGGGAAAAGGCATCTGCCAGTAATTCTGCAGAGCAGGAGAGAGGGCAAGGCCAGGGTTAAGATCCTTTGGTGTATCCACTAGAAATTCCATGTGGAGTTTAGGCTGGCAAATCATAGTCGCTTGGGCTGGAGCTGACAAGGCTCCCAGATTAACATACTGAGCTGCATTGCAGGATCCTATTCCCCACATGGAACTGGCATTTCAACTGCATTCAGCACTCAGATCTGCTACCAGGAATAAATAATGACAACACTGCCAAGTCCAAGAAGAAAGCTTGCCTGTGTCAGCCTGCCAAGACCTGTCCCTTTGCTAACATGTCCATCAAGGATAAAGTGGGCATAGAGGATGGGGTAAATCAGATTCACTTTCGACGTGCCCCTGTGGCTGACTGGCTGCTTTAGGCAAGCTTATATTTTTGCTTTACTTAGAACTGGTTCAATAGAGGACTTTGATTCTGATATAAGCACCAAGACAGGGAGATAGGATGCTACACACGTCATCCCATTACAAGAGGCACATTCCAGCTCTAGCCATTGCAGCTAGTAAAGGGCAAAGGAGCTGTACTCTCCAAAGAGCTCAGTAGTAAAGCAGGCAGCAGATAATACACTACGAGACCAAGTGTTACTGTTTGCTTTTCTAATAAAAAAGGGGTTTATAAGGTATTAAGAATTGGATCTTTCACATTCTTTGTTCAGAGAAAGTTCAACAAAAAGAAAAACACGGGAAGATCATCAGAGTTCTGAAAAGACCTGAACAGCACTGAAAAAAAAAGTAATCCTTTAGCTCTGTATCCCCCTTTCTTCTCCCTAAGCTTCTTAGAACTTCCTCTGAATCCAGAACAAAGATGGATTTCTAACAAAAGCTGTGGGTTCCGTGGGCTGATTTTCATTTCTGCTGTCTCAGTTCTGCCAACTTTGCTCCTCCATCCATTGCTGCAAGGGAAGAAATGTGTGTGAAGCCATGGATATGAGAACTTCAGAGAAAGAGCAGGAGAACTTTGTTCTGGGCAGGCCCCTGCCAGACATTAAATACCTTCCTCTTCCTTCAGTCACTGACCTCCTTAAGTGTTGCACGTGGCTGAGATTAAAGCTATTTCCCTGGATTAACGTGCTCCGCACACAGCACTGCACAAAAGATTTAGCCAAAGAACAATTAAAGAGCCATAGAACTGTTTAGGTTGGAAAGGACCTTTAAGATCGAGTCCAACCATTCAAGAGCCTCATCGTTATCCCCAGTGTTTCAACCCAAAACAACTGAAAGCAAGTAAAAGCAAAAAGAACCACTCAGATACGTCTCTGAGCAAGCAGAGGAGCCCCAGCTACCACATAGCCATCAGGAATAGTCGTGACTGTCATTACCTACTTGCAGGAATGCAGGGAAAGGTAGAAATGCACCTCCAACAAGTGACTTCATGGGCATCTATCAAATATTCTGGTAGGGTCAGTTCAGAAAGATCAGGAGTTTGAGAACAACAAACTAAAATCTTCTGCTTACTCCAGTGATCGCTGTGAGTTACGAGGCTGCGACAGGGAAAAGGAAACTCCTTGTTTTCCAAGCTAACCTTGACGTGTCACCTTTACTCATTGAGTAGCTTTACTAGCAAATGCCCCATTCATTTAAGAATGAGCAGTGCAGCTATATAAACATAAAATGCCTGGGGACAGCAGCAGCTTCAACTCCTGCAACACAGAATTTCACAGGCAAGACAAACATAAATGCCATGCTTATTTGGGCCCAAAAGGAAACATATCCTGATAAATATTAGCTGAGATGTAGCTGGGTTACCTTCACTGGTTTAAACTGAAAGGACTTTAAGTGCTATATTATACAACTCGCTTTATATAATCTCTGGGCAGTCTCTGATCTACTCGTAGCATGCTTAGACAGAAGAGAATTTTCCTCCTCCTGAAGCACATCAGCACACTTCAGTTGTGTGTGGGAGCAAGAAAGATTTGTTGAAGGGAGAATTCCTTTGTCATCCTGCTTGAAGAAGGGTGTAATTCTTCTGCTTCTTTGATCTATTTGGGGGTAGCTTAAGCCAGGCTTGTAAAACAGCCTCTGAAGTGTGCAGTTCAGATTTAAGGAGGCAGGAAAAGAAGGGTAAGGTTGGAGCTCTATTTCCAGTCTGATAACCATGCTGATCAGCATGCTCTCTTCTGTCATTATCACCTTTGAATTGTACCTCCCAATCCTTGGTATGCACATGCAGGGTTTGATGGACAGGCTGAGGCATCCCAGCATTTCACACAGGATTCTGGTCATGACTGTGTTCATGTTGTCGCAGGAAAGGACAAAATGCCTGTGACAGCTGTGAAGCCATATGGCTTTGCACAACACGAGTGGTAGAAGTTAAGCAGTGGAAAACTTCTCTGCATAGTGCATTGCATGAGAATATTTAACTTGTGCTCGAACTATGCATTAACATGAACATATTAAAAGCACGTCAGGAAAATAAAACTTGAGGATTGTTTAGAGAGTGACCTCTTTGCCCCCTTCCTGGGATATGTGCTTAAAGTTTAACCTTTGCCAGCTACATTCGCAACCAGTAAATGTAACAGCAAAAGCTTAAAACAGTGAACAGCTACATTACAACAAGAGTGACCTTCATTTTTTTTATCCTCATTTTAATGAGCAGAGAACCGTGATTTCAGGCCAAGTACAGAAAAGCAGCAACTGCATGAGACAAAGTCATTCTCAAGGCTGCTGCCACAAACAAGGACATCAAACAAAGAATTTACTTCTGGCTTTACCAAATGTAATTAATTTGTACTTAGACTTCATCACTGGCAATTTAATATGTTCCCTTTGCCACCCATTGTCATATCTAAAGGTATTCTCTGGCTGCTGTTAATGATGTCTAATGGAAGTTTAGTTTAGTTGGCTACAATATCAGGCAGCTTCTCCAAATTAATTTAGATGCCTACAGAGTAAAATGACTCTGCCAAGCAGCAGCTCTCATCCCCACGGTTGCTTTATGGAGGGCAGTGGACCCTCACAGAGTGCAAATGCTTCCTTCACTGTCAGTCAGGAGTCAGCTGTACAACTGGCACAGGCAGTTATCTAACACTGAAATTGCTTTAGTAAAATGAGACAAATTTCACACTACATAACTCACACCAGTATGTCTAATCCACTACACGCCTGTGGGTTATCCCCATTCTGGAGATATAAAGTTAGGGCTTAAGGGAGCTAAACTACTCTCGCCACAGATATTCCAGCACATTACTACCCCTGAAATCAAGTAAAATTAGGGCAGCGCATTTGACAACTGTTTGAGCCTCAGCACTTTGCTCCTAGCCAAAAAGGAAGCCTGGGTGGGGCAGCGATATGATGCAGGGTTTTAGGTAAGAGTTGTAGCTTGACTGAAAACATCATTCCTAAGGGCTGTTTCCCAATAAAAGGCTGTGTCACCTTCTATTGGGAAGGGTAATGCAGCTGTAAAGTGACAGTAGCAAACAACTACAAAGCCCCCAGCGCCTCCTATCTGAGATGCGCTCAAGTCCAGGTCCTTCTAAAGAAAACATCATCCATAGCAAACGTAGGTCACCAAAACGGTCAGGTCTCTGCATGTCTGAGGACACTACCCTTAGACACAGGAAACTCAGAATATCCTTTGCGTGAGACTGCAGTGGGACTATTTTCCATTCAAGTGGTTAATTTCAGTTGTTTTTAAGCAGAAATCTGGTGTCCAAATTAAAACCTAGATGAGCACAGCAGGCAACCTCTAACCTGCCAGTGGATCAGCCTCTCCCAAGGCCTGCATGTCTGAGTCATGCTAAGACAGGCAATTTTCCCAGTGGAGGTTGATCCAAATTTGAGTCTGAACACATCTGTAGTATTTTCTCCATCACTGTTTCTTATTCCCTGGGTCTCTTGTTAACATGGCCAAGCATAAAGAACAAAATGAATAGGGACACAGAGCTACCCTTTCCTTTAAGGATAGATCGCTGAATCTGATCCTTTAGTCTTCACATTATCTTCTAAAAGGCATCAAGACCGCCACAAAATCCAGCCGCTCCCCATCAGTTCTCCCAATGTATTATGTCCGTGACAGCTACCTGCTTCTCTGTGCCTCCTCCTACTCAACTAAGCAGAGGACAATATTAACAGTTGACTGAGCAAGGGAAAACAATAACTTTTTGCTGGAATGCTCCTTAGGCAAGAAACTGGTACTTTCCTCATCTACTTACTGGAACTTTTCCCCACCAGCTGAGGGAAAACATGCAAATCCTTTTTCCTAAACAAGTGTCTTGGGACATCATCAGACTTTGCTTCTTGCCTGCAGGTATAAACGAAACCTGCATTACCCATAACCTTTATTCTCTCTTACTTTCCAGAACACTACCAGCAGAGGGAATGTTCAGCTACCTCCGGAAACGCTTTGCCAGCCACATCAGAGAACGGAGCCGGCGAAGAGCGAGGCTTGTCTCTAAAGATGGAAGGTGTAACATAGAGTTTGGCAACGTAGAACAGTCAAGGTTTGTCTTTTTGATTGATATATGGACAACTATCCTGGATCTCAGATGGAGATACAAAATGACTATCTTCATTTCAGCATTCTTAGGCAGCTGGTTTCTGTTTGGTCTCCTCTGGTATGTCGTGGCATACATACACAAAGACCTGCCAGAATTCAACCCTTCCATAAATCACACCCCCTGTGTTGACAATATCAATGGCCTCACTTCAGCTTTCCTGTTCTCCTTGGAGACCCAGGTAACCATCGGTTATGGCTTCAGATGTGTCACAGAGCAGTGTGCCACTGCCATTTTCCTGCTCATCTTCCAGTCCATCTTGGGGGTGATCATCAATTCTTTTATGTGTGGTGCCATCCTGGCCAAGATATCGAGGTCTAAAAACCGGGCTAAGACCATCACCTTCAGCAAGAACGCTGTCATCAGCAAACGTGGTGGGAAGCTCTGCCTCCTTATTCGGGTAGCAAACCTCAGGAAGAGCCTGCTGATTGGCAGTCACATCTATGGAAAGCTTCTCAAGACCACCATCACCCCAGAAGGAGAAACAATCATTTTGGACCAGGTCAACATAGAATTTGTAGTTGATGCTGGCAATGAAAATCTCTTTTTCATTTCCCCATTAACTATTTATCATATCATAGATAAAAACAGCCCATTCTTCCATATGGCAGCAGAAACCATTCTACAGCAAGATTTTGAACTGGTGGTGTTTTTAGATGGCACTGTTGAAGCCACAAGCGCTACCTGCCAAGTGAGGACATCCTACATTCCAGAGGAGGTGCTCTGGGGTTACCGCTTTGCTCCCATTGTGTCCAAGACCAAAGAAGGGAAATACAGAGTAGACTTCCAGAATTTCAGCAAGACAGTGGCTGTGGAGACTCCCCACTGCGCCTTCTGTCTCTACAATGAGAAAGAAGCTAAAGCCAAAGAGAAGAAAGGTTATGACAATCCTGGGTTTGTCTTGTCAGAAGTTAGCGAAACAAGTGACACTAAAATGTAGTTCCAGATATTCGTGGGACAGTAGCGTTGTTCATAATGAATTCAGTCTTGAGAGGATTAATAACTTAGTAAAACAGAAAAGAACACAGGCTTGGTTTTACTCTAAAACAGCATTTATCTTCTCAAAAGCTTCAAATCAAAGGGTAACAGAATACCAGTGATCGCCAGAACACTATGTATTTCATAGAATTTCTATTTTTATACCAATGGGACATTTTATGAAGCTGCTATGTTGGAATGCCTAACTCACTTAAGTTCCCAGAGGCAGGCAAGTCTGTTAAAAAGCCTGAAAAGATGGAGAGAAACTTTAGGACATGTTAAAGACATAGCTGTTGGAACAGGAATATGAAAAGGGGAGGCAGAAGGCAAAGCTATCGCAACCTATGAGACTTAGGAGCCAAAACCTCAACAGATGTATATTTCTGGTTGCCAAAGTATCTATGAAAGCAGACTCTCTGGCTCTGGAATACTTGAGCACTTTTGAACACTTTGAAACTATCCCTTCTTTTTTTGAAGGCTGGTACATCTACCAAAATGGAGCATTATGGGATGGTGCATGCTGGTGAAGCTAGGAAAGATGAAGCTTGGGCCATTCTGCTGCATCTAAAACTCTAAAATATGACTTCTCTCCTGTGAAAGCCCTAGATTCCTTCAGGGAAAAATAGCCAAATGGAAACTGAAAGTGAAAAAACAAGGAGAAGCAGAGACCTGCTATGGGAGAAGAGGAATTTTGCGGCTTATTCCTGTGTCACTTCAGATACTCTTCTTTCACTTCCCCAGGAGATGGCTAACTGTGAAACTGGGAAACATCTGAAGCCAGAAAGAAGGGGAGGTGAAGAACACGCTGCTTCACATCTGGCAGGAAAGCATCCACTGGAAAGAGAGAGGAAATTCCCAGCTCTAGATGTATCCACACTGCAAACACAGATTATCTTTTCCTTTGAAGCACAAAGGTCTTGTTAAAACAAAAACACAGCAATGGAGCCTCCCACCAACAGTGGCTTCACATTTAGTTCCAAACCATCCCTCTCACCACAGCAAGATGTGCATCCTTACAGGAAACAAGTCCTGCTCAGTGTCAGCTAAGCAGTGGTGAACATTTTGGGGTATGATTGTTGACATCAAAGTTTCAAATGCAACAAGAAGCTTCAGTAACTTCTTGGTGAACTTCCACTTCCTCACAGCCTTTTCTCCCCCCTCCAACTATTTCTTCTGCTGAGAGTCCAAGTGGCAGACCAAAGGAAGAGGTTTTGGGGGAACCCTTCCCAATGATGTAATGCAGCTCATCTGCTTTCAACGCTGTGGTAAAATGGAAGTGCCTTTTTAAACGCTGCTGGACTGAGCAGTTTTATAATTGAACAGGTCAAATTATGACAAGACAAAGTTATTTTGCTAACGAACATAATGTGAGCATGGAAATCAAACTCCGGGAACCGAGAGCGTTCAGGTCTCAGTCCCAGTGTATTATCAACTCCTTTGTTGGTTCAGAACAAATCACTTCAGTACATATCTCAGATTTGGCATCTGTAACATGGGACAGAAAGTACTTACACTGTACAGAGAATAATGTTATGAACACTTATGCCACTAAAGCACTTTAAAAGCCAATTCTCAACAGTCTCAATCTTTCCTCTCTTCCATGTGTCACTGTTACACCCTTCACTTCTAGATGAAAAGGTCAGCGCAGAGTTCTGTTCTCATCACACATCAGTTACTGGAAATGGCTGCACTATGGCTGGAACTATAGAATGCTTGAACCAGCAGCTAACACGTTCAAGGTCATTCACATGTTATAAGTGTACTGGTCTTGAAACCTTGCAAACTAATGCTGTCAACTGAAAAAGTACTTTTATAGGCCCAACCACCACAGCATTGGAGCCCCTCCAACCATCAGTGTATCTTGGAAGGGCAGTTGTGCCATCCTCCACTCCGAATGGCACACCAAACTGTGGTGAATGGCCATCTGTAGAAATCTAGGAGGGAGCAGTGAAGTGAAATGGAGTCTCAAGAGCCCCAGGCTTGTCTGAACCAAAAGGCTACTATGCTGCTCAGTCCTTCCAGAGCTGCTCTACATTTCCTTTCTAGGCTTCCTGTACAGTTGTCCTGTGAGCGATTTCCCTAGAAAGCAGTACTGTCAGGACTCCAGGATTTCAAGTTACCTCTTACCCCCAGGAGGAAAGATACACCAAAATGCCCTTAATAGAAGCAGAAAGATGATCTTCACTGTACAGAAAAGCAAGTCAATGGGAAATCCCTTTAAAAGGTCAAACCCAGGTATGCAGTGAAGAGACAGGAAAGATTCCCATTTTCTTTAAGTAAAGCTGGTTTGGGATATTCATAAACAAACAAATCCTACTCCAATGCCTGTCTGACAGGTGGTGTACACCTCCAGAGTTCAAAGGGTCCCTAAACAACACATTTTCAGGCACCGCCTTCAGAAAGCCACCTCAAAATCCCAAACCTCCAAGTTCTTCATGACACAGCTTTTTAACTGTTTGTTCTGTGTCACTACAGCACAAGTGCATCTCTAGAAGCCCTAAGTGCTGCCACAACTCAAGTAGAATATGCTTGATCTCACTGTAAGGATGAGTACCGGCTGCTCACTCTATTGGGACAGTTGCACCTGCCTCAAACACTGTTGTGCTGCCTACCATAGGGGAAGGGTGGCTGTATTATTACACATGTTCTGGCATTACAGAGGGGGAACTGGCTATTGCATGAACAGAGAAGATATGAGGGGGACAGATCCAAAGGTGACAAGGCCATGGCTGGGAGGATCATACCGGCACCTAACTGGGAATCTCGGAACAAAGCCCTCATCCCTCCCGTCAGCCTCCTGCTGACTGTCACTCCAGGAAACGCCTGCCAGCCCTGCACCAGGCAGGAGATAGAGCTCTGCAGTCAGAGCCCAGCAGCAAGAGAACAATGAGTGGAATTTCCTCTTTCTGTCCAGAGAGGGTTGTTTGTCACCACAGAGATAAAGGCTCACAGCAGGGAGAAAGGGTTTATCGGGAGACATGTGGCACACGGGGCCGCTCAGGACAGACTCCATAGGAAATCTATTCTGGGGGCTGTCACCCCTGCTGCCATTAAAAGAAAGTTCAGTTGAGAGGATGAAAATAAACTTAATCTTGCTGAGCAGAAGTGGCTGGAGGGAACCACAGACCCGATACTGGAAACAAAGCCCTTTTCTACATCTGAAGCCTTCGGGTTCTCTTCTCTCTCCCTGTCTGTCCATACTGCCCCAGCAGCAATTAGCCCTTTCAGCATGGAATATGGAGGCCAACAGCCTACCCAATACAAAGCAAAGGACTGAAGAGAAAGTCCTGTCTCTTCTTCTTCAGAAGAAGTCAGACCATGTACTTATTGCGAGATTAAGGTTGTGGAAGTGTCAGCCAAGCAGCTAGGCTTGGGAATAATGTGTCTGCACTAAACTTAATTTATCTTCTCATTTCACAAACAACATGTTTCTTCTACTGTATTTATTTTAAACATTCATTCAAGCTGTGCATAATATTTCAATCATTTTGAAATGGATTTGTCCTCCTGCTGGCAAATGAATAAGGCATCCTGCTGACTGCTGGAGAAAGGGCCATGAATTAAAGTCACTGCTTTTAGTAAGCTGACATGTGCTAGTTAGCTGCCTCCACGCCGCCTTTGGTAGTAACTGGTGAAAAGAGACCCCTAAATCCCACTCCTCCCAATGACTTGCATTGTTGGAATGTGGCAGACCACTGCTAACTAGCTCCCAGCAACAACTGCCCCGATAAGTTCTGCATGTACACACTTCCTTGTAAAGTCAGCTACTCACCCATAAACAAATCAGCAGCATGCAAAGCCCTGACTAGTGAGAGCAGCTGAGGTGTCACATCCTCTTTCCTCTCCCCAGGCAGCAAACTGATGTGGTTAGACTCATGCAAATTCAGCCGGGAAGAGCCTTTATTTCCCCTTCCCTTTTATTTTGCCCCCTCCAATTCACCCCCGCCTTGAGCTGTCCTGGTGCTGGCCCAATTCCTGTTCCCCACACAAGCGGGGAGAAACCACAGCACAAGGAATGTGAGCAGAGCCCCTGCTGCAGCAGGGACAGGGGAAGCTGAGGAGGTTCCTAAACTCTCTGGTCAGTGTGTGTGCCTACAGCTTCTCACTGCAGCCTGCCCTAAATCACATAGACAATGTCAGTGAGGAAGGCTAAAGGCCCCTCTACTCGGCTGCTGGAATACACACCATGTCTCGTGAGGCCAAGATGACATTCCTGTGGTGGAAGCATCTGCAGGGGAAACTTGGGACTTGAACAAACTCACTGCTACACAAGACACATTCTTCCTGCTGCAGGGACAAGCAAGGGGAGGCTGGAAATGAGACAAATCGCACTTCGCAACTCGTTTTAGCCACACTTAAGCATTGGGAAGCATTAAAACCCAAGCGAGATGACCGGATCCCAAGCGAGCTTTGCAGGGGCAAAGTCACGGCATTATTCTATTAGGACAACCCACTCCCGAGGCGGGTTAGGATGCTAGAGACCACGCAGGGGTGCTATCGGGGGGATGCGAAGGATCCCCTACCGTGTCTTCTGCCTTGCTGCCGCTGGATGGCAGCCCCTTACCTCCGTATGAGCTGCGCCGCTCCAGCTCCGCGCACGCAGCAACCCTCGGCAGGGCGGCGAACCGAGCAATGCGAGCTATGGCAGCCTTGAAAGCGCAAAGCCAGGATTTATTGGGGCTGTTCCTTGTTTTATTACACAAAGTTTAATGCATTTAGTGACTTGCTTTTGGCATGAGCTCCGCTGGCTGGATATATTTAGCCACTTCACAGAAGTGTTGGGAGACTGAAACTCGCTGCAGTGAATTCAGAGGTGATGTGGAAGTGGAGGGTTGGGGGCTGTAAACATCTAAAGCACCCTCAGCAGAGACTGCAGTTAGGTGGGGAGAGTTAGGAACAGCAAGGCTGGGTCTGGGGAGACCTGTACTCCACAGGCAACCCTTCTGTCGCTTCAAGCAAGTCACCACTCTCTGCCTTGAGCCTCAGTTTCCCCAGCATTAACGAAAGCAGCCACACAGGCCACCTAGGGAAAGCTGAGAGTTCCAGCTCTCTGTTAGTTTTGCAACAGTGCCCAAAAGCATCTGCTCAGATGAAGCTCCCCTTGGATTTGGAAGTGTTCCTGGTACATTACCGAGCCTACAGACACTCACACAAAGGATTCACTTCTATAGAGCCATTTTATCTCTTGACAATATCTAGAAGCCCAAATCACATCCATACCTTCGTGCTCCTATGCCAGGAGCTTTGCCAACAACTCCAAAGCCCCCGATCCCTGCTCCTCCAAAACACTGAGAGGACAGAGCCCAGCCCAGAGCTTTGTGAGGTTCCCACATAGACAGCTGCAGTACACACACACCCCCAGAAGTTTCTTACCCTCCACCTCTCACTTGTTTCAGCTTAACGCTATGGTACATCAGCCCTACAGGCCTTGGGGGTGACAGAAAACCTAAGGGTGAGGTGGTCAGGTTATGGCAGGTACCACCTTCCAACAGCCAGAGCACAACCAGCAGACACACAGAGACAGAAAACCCACCTTGTGCTCCCCAAGGGCTGGAGCTGCTGCTCATCCCCACTTGTGGTGTGATGTGTCTCCACCAGCCTGTAGCAGAGGAGACTCCTTTGACTTGCACATCGGGCTTTGCAGCAGCAGGGAAGTTAAAGTAGCTCCAGGATCAGACTTTACAGCTCCAGGAGACAGCAAGTTAACAAAAAGCCAAAGTAAATAACAAGTTCGAAGCAGTTCCTGGAAAGGAAGAAGCAAGCTCTTGTGTTGAAATAGCTGCACATTAAACCTCTAGAGGCCCTGGGTCATCCTTCCTCCTTCAGCAATACAACTCGAAATAAAAAATAACCTACCTCCATCCTTTTTTGCCTGCTCCTAAACAAAGAGCATCTAACTGCCCTACTCTAAGAGAGCCTCCCCTACCCCAAAACCTTCCTACTTATCTGCTGCAGCTGTTTATACTGATTGAAGGGTCTGTTCAGGTGTAAACAATGACTATCACAATCACACCTGTTTGCACAGTGCCCCATTACACGTGCAGGGATTTCTACCTCTGTAGATGAAACAAATCACTACACGCAAGGTAAATGACATGTTGCGTGGAATTCTTTGTGTGACCTTAGTTGTCTCCTAGTTCTTTTCTAACAGGATGGAAAAGTCTGAGTTTTATTTGCCAGGAGTTCTGCTTTTACAAATGCGAATCGTAACATGGATGTTATGCTAGGTATCGTGCAAAAGTCCACAAATAGGGTCTTTGAAGTGAATTTATAAACCCCAGTCCCCTTACAGCTCTAATTAACACCAAATGCAGCAATGCTCAGTTTGATGTGGGAGAGCATCCTTTGTTAGGAAGCAGGCTGAAGTCGAACAAACTCATTTCACAGAGGTCATTAAAAATACTCTATCTGCCCAGCAAAGCAGCCAGTAAATGGCTATTATTGTAATAGTGCAACAAAGCAAAGCTGGCTCCTTTAACCTGGAATTTATGGACCAATGGCTCTTTTCTGCTGGTGGAAGGGGTGGGAAACAGCAGGTAGGTTCATCTGTAATTAAACATATGTTTAATACAAAGCTTCACCATAGTCATTTGCTCTCATTGTGAATGGTAAGAATAACATGAGATATTACTAGACAAGTCCAGTTTCACATCAAATATTTGCACCAACAGAATTTATGGCAAACGTCCCATGTGGCTGACATCCCATGAGTTCTGGAGTAGGCTTGTTGGGCAGCAGTATGAGAAATGCTTCCACCTCTTTGCTAATGGGAAGGTCCTGGCATGTGGAAATCCCTTTTCCTTGCATTAGATACATGCTGGATATCTGCAGCTGTTTGGAAATTCACCCTCTGGGTACAACTCTTAGGTATATAAAAGCAGTTAAGCTGCTAGAGGATGGGTTCTGGCATCCAGGGATTATAGGCAATATCTGTTTATAGGAGGTGAAATGTAAAGCTCATTCTAGTTTGGCATATTTAAGCTAGATCCCATTCCCTGTTTGAGCTTGGGGAGGAGAACAGAAATACTGGGTGAATACTCCATCACTAGAAATCAATAGCTAAATTACCACTGCTTTCAATGAGAGCTGAGCTTCCTGGTGAGGTTTGAATTCTGAACTTCAATGCAGAGAAGGTTTTCTGCCATCCCTGTTGACTCACAGCTCACAACCACGTGATCCCAGCCATCTGTTTGGTAACTTTTCTGACTTAAGCCTGAAATATTTGAGCTCCATCTGCCTTCTCCTGGGAAAAGCAAGAAGTAGCATTAGTACCATCAAATTCCTTGTTGTCCCAGAAACGTGGGTTGTGAGGGGGGATCCCCCTGTTATCACCCCTAAAGCTTCCAAGATGGCAAAGTCGGGCTGCTATCAGGGTACAGGTGTGCTGCTCCCATCTGTGTGTTATTACTTGTCCTTTACCTGAGGAATGGAATAATAAGCTCTTATGAAAGAGCCAAAAGGTGCCTGGGAAGTGCCTCACCAGTCTGAGGCTGTCTGGCAGACTGATGTGAGATCTCTTTGCTCCAAGATCTCTTTATTCCATGGGAATGCAGCCCGCTGTATGCAGCAAACTACCTAAAGCTGAATATTAACAAATCCTAGCAAAGATTAATACCACCAAGTACCCTGAAGAGAAGCATTGAAAGGAAACACAAAGGAGCTGTCCTATGGATGCTGCTGATCACCTTCCACCTCAGTCTGGGCTCCTTTGAGATGTTCCAAGTTGGGAACAGACACTTCCTAAATCGCTGGTTGTTTTCAAGTCTTTTCACCAAGGATCCTGCTGGCCAAGTGCTGCTTTCAGACATCTTTGCACCCTGATAACCTGCAGATTCTGCCTTTTGACTTGTCTGTGCAACCCCAGTCTTCAGATGTTCCTATTCCTGGCAACTGGGCAGGCACACCATGTTCAAATAAACCAGTTGATATTTCTATTGATGATGCATAGCCAGGACGAATCTGGATAGAGCTATAGTAAAAACAATAGTGATAAGCAAAAAACCACTCGCTCTAATGACTAAATTGAGCAACTATGGCTGAGTACACAAAGGGAGCAGCTCTGTGGTGGTTGAACACACTCACATCACTCTTTTTCAGAGCCCAGGCTTGCTAATCAAGCCAGCGAAAGCTATTGTACTAGAAACCAAGCAACAAAAGGTTGTGTGTGGAGGAAGGAAATGGTGTGCTTGTGCAGTTATGTGTTTCTAAGGGTTTATCAAATCGGCAGAAAGATCAAGCTATCTCTCAGGACCACCGTGCGTCTGCAAAAATACAGGAAGTGCCTTTGCTTGACCTTTATACACAATCAGAAGATTCTTTGGCAGTGCTTGTTTGTGCAGCCTCTTACTCCATCTCAGGAGTGCTTTGGAGCACTGGCTTTCCCTGAGGTTTGGGGATAGGTGAGAAACATGAGCAGGCAGGCTGGTGATACATTCAGCATTGCACATCTACCTTGCGTCAATGGCTTCTCAAGCACTCTAAGGAGCAAAGAGATGGAGATGTCTGTTGGGGCAGTCATGGCTCCCAACACAGTGCTGGGACCCCATCACGGGGGCCTGCCACTGTCCTTGTGCAAGACACTTCACCTCCTCAAGCTTTGGCTGCTCTACCACCTTGTGTCTCTCCCTCTCTCTCTCCATGGACAAAAGATGGAGCCTGAATTTCGGATTTAGACACTTGAATAGCTGAATTCTGTCTGACAAACACCAGCTCCAGAGACATGGATTTTCTGGACTAAGAGGTTGATATTGTTTCATAGCGATAAGGATGGATTATAACTACTATGAAGCTGGTTTGCTTTCCTTTTTAGCTCTATTTAATTTAGAGGCAAAGATCATGCTTTATCTGCAGGTATGAGAGGGGAGGGAGAGAGTGGGACAATATGATGCCTTAGAGAAGAAAACCACCATTTATTTTGTCACATTTTTTTTTACATCATCCTCCTCATACAACAGTTTCATTGTAACACTTAATACAGTTTTTAAAAAAAAACCCCACCAAAATAGCTTGCAAAATTATATATATTTTAATATCCAAAAAGTACATTGCATATATATAGTAGCAAAAGCCCCATTTCAACGGGTAAGTTCTTCATACTTAGATTTTGCGATTATTGCAGTAATGTTACTTATAAACACCCCGAAAGCACTAAGACGTAAACTGATTAGCTCGATCTGATTTTTCCATTCTGTTAAATAATGGCATCAGTGCTTCTGTTTAAAGTTATGAGCAGACTATAACGTTCTGGTTTGAGGCTCCCGTCCTGCAATCAGATGCACATGGACCAAATCTTGTACCCACACAGAGTCCCAGAGGTTATGTCTAGATATTTGTGATCCTGTTAATTGGTTGCCAGTCAATACAAGTGAGCTAATAGGTTGTACATGGAAGTCTCACCCCCCCATAGACATCTGCTCTAAAACACAAATGCTTGTGGTTTACCCTTCTCGTTATGGCCGTTTGTGGATCATCAAATTAACATGCAAAATGAGAGATGGCTGAGAGGTTTTGAATGTTTAAACTGGAAATGAAAAGCCCTGGTGAGAGTTTTCCAAAAGGTGTTGGGGGAAATATTGGATAATTTTGTCAATGAAGTGGTTAAGATCTTTCCAAAGTTGAAGATTTTGGCGCAAAGAACCATTCAAACTGCTTAAACAGTTGCTGCTACATGCTTTCAATCTGCTTCAATGCAAACTAAGTGGAGTTAACTTGCAGCCAGGCCAATGCAAGAACAAACTCTCATCTAGACAGACCCAGGGAAATCTGGAAGGTTTCTGGCTACTTTGGGGGTCATTATGGATCCAATTGCAGGACCAAGGCTCTCCCCAACAGATACATTACTCCTGTCTTAATTTTTCTCTTCTTTTCTATTTTTTTTTTAGCAAAAAGTACAAAGCTCCAGCCCAAATGTACAGATTGAAAAGATGTACAAATTACATTAAAACAAAAACAAAAACAACCCACAAACAACTGAGCTGATAGGAACAAAAAAAACAACAAACCTGCATTTGTGACCGAGGTCAACTCGTTTTATTCACTCTTCCTTTTAAAACTGTGAGATATAGGGAAAAAAATAACTCTGCATAATTTATACAGTAATTTGCCTTCTGATTTGTTGACCCTTTGGATGACGGTCTGACAAACGCACAGCGTTCGCGAATCGGTAGCTTGTAGCGATCCCTAAGGCTCTGGCAGAGCTCAGGGGCCTGCTGTCATTTCTTTTCCTTCACTTTTGCTTTCAAGGAATGTCTGTGCTTGACATTAGGTTACTTTTTGTTCTGGTTGCTGCTGTTTCTGGAGTTAATACACAGTCTAATGAAGTTGTACACTCTAGAAAAGTTCCTTCAATGCCCTTTACTTCTTAAAATATACATGTACATATATATATACGAATATATATATATATATTTAATTTCCAGTTGGGTGAACATCCTCATCTGCCTTAAAGCTAAGATTCCAGTTGCGGTCCCCTGCAGCCCAATGTCCTCCACTGAATGGTCAAGTGTCCTACCCTCTCCACAGCGAGAAAAAACCCCATGTAGTCATCTTTTCCTACGACCCACACTTGGATCTATGTCTCATCAAAAGCCTTTGAATCCTGAAAAACTTCTCACATCAAAAAGCTAATTATCGTTCCAAGTAATGGCAAACAATCTTCATAGACAATTCCTACAGAGGACATAAGCATTAAAAACCAAAGAAAATGCAGAGTACTGGCCCAAAGAAGCATCCATCTCTCAGTTCAAGACACAAGAGGCAAAGTTACAAAAGTAAAAGGTTTGGTCCAGGAATAACCAATATCCAGTTTTAATTCTTCCCCAGAAAGGCCACAATTATCCATTAAGGGTCCCCCAAAACCCCATAAAAATCCCAGAAGTAAAGAAAAGGTCCAACCAGACTGATAAAGGCCACTTGAAGACAAAAGCATCTAGTAATAGCTGCCCAAGTGTGGCGATACATGGGCGTTGGGATGGCGAGGGACGTTGGGGTTTGGGTAAATGCTTCCTGCAGGGGAGGTCCAATAAGGTGAGGCTGCTCCAAAGAAACTGGATGATGTGACAGGCATAGAAGAGGGGTGCGGGGGTACAAAGTTCACCTTCTGCTGGTGGGCATGGTAAGACGGCATGTAGGAGAGATCTGATGGATACTTGTACATCGATGATTCAGTGGGATGAGGCTGAAGAGCCTGGGCAATGCCATGAAAGTCAAATTTGTAAGCATACCTTTTGCCATGCACTTTGGTCATAATGTTCTTATCATAGTAGTATCGGAGGGCTCGGCTCAGCTTGTCGTAATTCATGTTGGGCTTGCTTTTGCGTTCTCCCCAGCGCCGTGCCACTTCATCAGGGTCCGTCATCTTGAATTCCCCATTGGTCCCTTCCCACGTGATACAGCTGGCGTTGGAACTGTCCGACAGCAACTCCAGAAGGAACTGCCACAGTTGGATCTGCCCGCTCCCTGCGAGACACAAGCCAAAAAGGAAAGGAAATGACATTGTGTTTCCTGCTTAAAAGCAAAGACAAAGGCAGGAAACAGAAGGACTATCTCGATCTTTACTGGGAACTGCTCCTTCAAGCCTTAGAAAGCCCTACGTAGGAATGGATAAACTGTTCCCAGCAAACAAGTTAGTCAACCCTTTGTTCTGTTCGCGAGTTTGAGGTCAGATTAGATTTCATAATGGTCGCCTTTGGCCTTAAAATCTTGGGGCTATTCATAAACAGGCTTTTTCCCGAGCATACTGCTCTGCAAAATTCTTCAGGGTGTAGTTAACAGAGGATACTCCAACTCCTTGGTTTCTTACTGTTTTCCATGGATATTGTTTCGCATACCTACAGTTTTCTTTCCAGTTGGTGATCTGAGTAACATAAAACTATTTCTTCCCCAGACTAGGTAACTCCTGGTTTTATTTGGTGTGGTTATACTCACAGTAAAGAGCCATAAGAGGAAGTTTCCTTACCAGCATTCAACACATACAAGTTTCTTTAGTACAAGCAACATTCGCTCCAGGTCTCACTCCCTAAAGTCAGTTTTCTATGGATGATATTCTACAGCCAGTTATTACATGGTGACTTTCAGAGGTGTTTTGTGCCTTCCACTCAGCTAATCTATAGCAGACAGTGAAAAACTAACCTGTACTGCGAATCTTAGAGACCAGTATTGAAGTCCCCCATAAAACTCTCCTCAGGGAATGCTAGTTTTGGGTGAGAACATTCAGGATGGTGATTTTGTCCTGACAAAGATGATGTTGCACCACTTTCCTCACTTTTCTGTAAGGAGTTTTGCAAAAGCACTCATGAGAGCACAGCTACTATGGTCAATGTCTCTCATGGCTACCCCGGTGATAGAGAACAACAGCTACTCATCCAGTAGCTAACCCGTTTGATTGTGGTGGTCTGCAATGTAAAGGTGAACTCACCTGGATTGGCAAGACGGCTACTAGTGGGCCCCAGGATTTGATAGGGATCTAAAAAAAGAAGACCCAATAAAAGCTATTTTAAAAACTGATTTATCCAAAAGAAAAAGACAGTTCATTATTGCTTATTCTGCAAACCAGTTCAAATGTTCATTTTCTTTCTTTACTCTTACTGTCTGTCCTCCTAGGGCCTGGAACAAAACCTGATGTTGTTCCTTCTTTCTTTTTTAGCAAACAACCACTAATTATTTATGGAATCCCAAATGGCACAGTGTTTCTGGCACTGCTTTCAGACTTGCCTGCTTTCAAAGTCTGTAATCTCTTTGGACATACCCTACACTTATGTGTCAGCTAGAAAACATGAAACGTGAAAAAAAGAAGCGTGGGATAGTAGAACAGTGGCAAATCAGGAGCAAATATATTTCCCCTAATAAAAAGAGCTGGACAGCAGATGAGATTTGCAAATTCACTTGTTAGCAGTTGAGCTTGCTTCCCTCTGAGATGAGGGAATGCAACGCTCACCCAACTCCCCCTTACCGAAGCAAACAGGGCATTAGACAGATGAGAGTAACAGGATTTTGATCAGTGGCTCCAACGAGACTGAGTGTTTCTTGAAAACCTCACAATGCATTTATTAGGAATGAATTCTTTCCCTTTTCCAGAGGCCTCCTCAGCCCTAATCTCTACACTTCTCCTTTGCTCCTCTCTGGGTTTGGTGATTTGGATCTATAGCATTTGCTCGTGGATTGAATCGATGCCAAAAGAACCAACCCCCTAAGAAAAAAGAAGGGATAGAACGCAGCTGTGCAAAGCAGAGAAGGTGGTATTTAGCTTTTCAAAGGCCCCTTGGGAATCCAGCAGGAAACACCACTGCTTGCTGCCCAACAGGGTTCACTTTTCTTATTTGGTTTTCTTTGACGCAGGGGAAGCCCTGTTGATTCTGTTTGGAGACACTTCCACTGACCATCCCTGTGGCCGAGGTGAGGAGGTAAAGAGCAGACATTCCACCAGTGCAGCATCAACAGCTCCATGCCCCTGACTGCTTCCTCACCCATAGCGCAGCACATTGGGGTGCTTCAAAGGAGATGCAGCTCGTGCTGAAACAAGGATGTTTCTTTTGAATGGGGAAGGACAACGCAGGAAAATAGAAACACTTTGGTTGCTGTTGACTCATTACTCTGAGACTTCCCTGTCAGGCTCTGCCGTTCGTCCTGTGCTGCTCGACACATGTATTCACCCGGTCTAGTACAAATCTAAGTACCTAGGAAATGCAGCAGGACAAAATCAACACTTACCTGGCTGGGGCCGCTGCTGTTCTGTTGTCTTATTCACATTTTGTGTCCCTGCAACAGGAGGGCCTGTAAAAACAGAGAAAGATCTTATATGCACTAGAACTGAAAAGGAGGAATGAACAGAGAGCAAGGCAAGAACAAGATACATTGAATGGGAATAAAAGCAACTGGGATGGGAAAAGTTTTCCAATCTCAACAGCTGATATTTCTGAAATTGCATTACAAAATGAAGAGATTTGAGTAGAAACTAAAGATTTCACTGTAAAATGAAAATACACAGGTGAGGCAAGGAAAATAGTATGTAATCCCTTTAATGACTTCAGTCTTTAATTTCAACTGACCTTCTATTGTGTTTACACCCATGTTTTGAACAGAAACTTGGGGTTTTTAAATGTATAAATTCTGACCTTCTTCCACGTTGGAACTTTTTTCAATAATTTTTTGGAATTGCAAATTCTTGTTTTAATTAATCTAATCAAAAATGAATTAATCAATTGATTTAATGAAAAGTTTCTACACAAAAGCTTTTGGGTTTATCAAATCAAACATCTTGTTGAAAACATCACAGCCAGTTCTGTAAAATCCTTTAACATTAATGTCTGCTCCTCCTTTCATATCATTTCTGTCTGGAACGAGCTTTTTGGGTGAAGCCTGAGCCTGACACATCTGATCATGGAGCAGAGCACTCAGTGGAGTTTAGGGTGCAACTCATCCCATCCAAAAGGAGCCACCCTTTCGCTTATGCCAAGGTGACAGAAGACCATGGGCAGAAAAGGAGGCTGAGATGAGCCTATTTCCAGACAATACATGGCAACTTCAAAACCCAAAGACTTCACATGCACAATGAGGAAGCTGTTTTACGGAAAGAGGATAAAGCACTGCTTTGCCTCTGGAATGACATTCCTAATGCTCCTCTGCCCATGCTGCTGGGAAGGGCTGAGCCCTGCCTTGTGCCCCAGTTCGCTGGGCTGCAGAGCGCAGCAGGGCTGCGCAGCTCCCTGCGGAAACATCCCAGGCACTTGAACATTCCTCCCGGCGCTGGGAAAGCCGCTGCAGCTTTGAAATTACAGCCTTCTAGTTATTGGCATGAAGAGGAAAACAGAGCCAGGAGAGGGAAGGGGAGGGGGAGAGAAGGAGGAGGAGGGAAGAGAGGGGAATGGGGGAGCATGGAGCTCGTGGAATCTGCCCGGTTTTATTTTTATTTTACTCATTTGGTTTCTTCCTTTTTTTTAATTTTTTATTTATTTTTATTTTTTTTTCCTCCAGAAACCACAAATCCCACTGCAAATAGACCAGCCTGAAAAACAAACCACTACAGTTCCAGCCTGGGACAAAGACCGTGATGGGACATCTCCAAAGGAGGGAAATCAGCAGCCCCAGCCCTGCTGTCTCCAGAATGAGCCCTGTTCCTGCTGCCATGGCTGGAAAGGGGCTTGCAGCTGAGTGCTGCTCGGGAATTTATCCCCAAGCTCAGTCCTCAGCAGTTGTTATAAATAAGATGCTGTTTGCAGTTTCCTTGCTGGAAACCCATCGTGCAAATCCCAACTTCATCTGAGTGCACACACAGCTTGGGCTGCTGCTCTATCAGAAAGCAGGAGAGCAGGGATGAGGTCTGAAGTAATCACTGGCTTTTCCCATGTCCTTTTTGCAGCCAGTCTCTGACTTCCGTTTCTCCCCTGGGATATCCTTCCAAAGTATTACAACTGGAGATGCTAGAGCAAAGTTTTGGGAAATATTTGGAAAGAGGCAGTAAGAGCTCTGCATTGAGAGAAAGGCAAATCTTCAGAAATTGCCACTGATGAAGATGCTAAAGTACATTTTGGTTAGCTCAGTTGGAAAGAGCTTTGCCATTAGGTAATTCTAATGGAAATGTCACTCACACGGTGATCCTGTTAAAAAGAAAGGTGGCAAGTAATTTTCCAACAGAAAAATTGGTTTCAAATTAGGGGAAAAAAATCCTTTCCAAAAGTAGCAGCACTCATGGAAAATTTTCCATCTTCTCTGATTCTTTTGGGTCAGATACCTGACCCAAGTGAATCCACTGCTACAAATGGGCTGGTTGATTCAGATGCATCAGCATGTTTTGAGCAAACGGAGTGGCCATCATCTGGGCAGATGATCCTCCTCCTCCAGATGGAGAAGCTTTGTCACAGAGGAGGAGCTTGCTTTGCTCACAGTGTCACAGAAAGTGTGTAAAATGCACCTCCTGAGGGGTTTTTTAGCAGCAAGTGACATTATTACAATCAGTTGTGCTGATCAGGCATGTATTGCTATGGCTGCTTGGGTGTTACAGGATCCAGACTGGTTCTCCAGCTGCTCTAAGGCCTCCCCTTAAGGAGCCTTCTCTTCTCCAGGCTGAACCAGCCCAGCTCCCTCAGCCTGGCTCCAGAGCAGAGCTGCTCCAGCCCTTGGAGCATCTCCATTGCCTCCTCTCGACACGTTCCAACAGCTCCACTTGCTGCTCACACTGCTGTGGATGCAGCCCAGCACACGGTTAGGATGAGGCTTAGCTAAGCATC
The DNA here is from genome assembly GCF_963264785.1 of Psittacula echo. Classification (NCBI taxonomy): domain Eukaryota; kingdom Metazoa; phylum Chordata; class Aves; order Psittaciformes; family Psittacidae; genus Psittacula; species Psittacula echo. The sequence continues at coordinate 4,548,880 of NC_137754.1, forward strand.
ATTAAACACGATAGTTAGCAATGCAGGCACAGCTATTGAATGTGTGCAATCAGCTGCTGCGAGCTTCCAACTCTTTCTTTCACTCTCAAAAAAACAAAGTCCAACTGCACTGAGCTATTTTGGTTTTGTTTTCACACAAATCTACGCAATGTGAAAGAACCACAGCAGCCTGCCCAGCCTCCAGGCCCAGGCTCTAAAGCTGAACGTGTCTAAAGCAAAATGGAAAAGGCAGAGCCAGGGAATCTATCCAGAGGCTCAAGTTCCTGCAAAACCAGCATCATTCCCAAGACCTGACACCCAGTGACTCAAAAAGATCCTACAGAACTCCAGCCAGACAGTCAGTGACGGGGAGAGTCTTATCTGTCATTAAACCCACTTAGATTTTACACCAAAACTTGGAAATTCAATAAAGAAGCTTTGGGCTGAGGTCGTCTTCTAGTGTAAAGCAGCAAATAACCACAGTGGAGTTAAGGGTAAATTTATCCCAGCTAAGGATCAGGTCCCCAAGTCTGTTTTAGACTTGAAAGGCCCAGTGGAACAACAGCCCTATGACAAATGTGCGCTCAATACAAAATGGAATTAAAGAGCAGAAAATAAATCATAGATGCTTTCAAGAAATGTCATTCTGCAGCTGTCTGGTTTATGTCCAGAAACTCCCCAGAATGAATGCGTGCTCTATTATGAGTAAGGTAAAGGATATTAATAATGCTTTGCACTTTCACAGCACCTTTCAACTAAGGATCTCACAGCTTTGCAAACATTCACGCTCACAGCACGCCTGGGAAGAAGGTTAAATATCATGTTATTTATTTACATGCATAAATGCACTTTCCTCAGGCTTTACATGCCTTTCGCAGATGAAATGGCTTTCCCAGAAAGCAGACTGCATAGCATTGGTCTCTGGACCCCTTCTAACCTTGGTCTATGCTTTCTCACCCCAAATGTCCCTTGGCTCCTACCTCTCCACCCTCCGTGCCATTTGGAAGTTCGCATCCTCTGCTGTGCAACTCCCCTCTCTGAGCCTATTGATTCCTCTGCAATTTGATGTAAATCAGAAACAGCACAGTGGTGAAAGAAGGCTGAGAAAAGCTTAGAACATGGCAAAATTAGCAGGGTCAGCAGTGGGCATTAAGAAGGCTCAAGAGATGAACTGAATTATCCAAAGCTCTGCAGTTTCTTCTTGTCGGACTGTCTGGTGCAACAACAGAAGGACTTGATGTGGGATAGAAACCGAGGAGTGAATCCCAGGGATCCCCTGACTGAGACTGTGGGATGTGGAGGAGGAGAACGGCTGCACATTGTGCCGTGGAAGTGTGGGAGGCATGGCACTGCCGTTGGGAAGATAAGGCAGGCTCCACTGAGCCACCAGCCCACCTCTACAGACAACCCCCAACCCCATCTCACAGCTTGAGTGCTACTTTGCTCCTGTTCCCCATACCTCTGGATCATATTTAGTCTAAACAGACTAACAGGCTGCAGTACTGCTGGGGGCAGATGGACAGACACGCACAGACTCACTTCCCTTGGAAACCAAGCTGAAAATCCCCAAGCAGATTTCCACAGCACAGCGAAGATGATCCCAGATGCCTAGCAGTCCTTTCAGCTTGAATGCAGTCCAATGAACAAGCCATTGGGGAATCTGTGTTTAAGATATGATGTATTAGAGAGCAAAGCCTCTCTGATAAGCTTTAGAAAGTTCTTAAAAATTATAGATCTGAGAGCTTGAGGTGGAGGGGGGAAGCCGGGGGGGGGATTTCAGCTGAACAATAGGCTCACAGTCTCTGTGCTTCCTGAGCTGCTCGCTAAGTGCTGACAGCCGCTTCATCCTGCTCTCTCCATAGGAGCTTTATTAGTCAAAACAGATTCAGTCACTATTTTGTGCTACCAGCCTTGATTAAGAAGGAGAACAATGAGCACTGGGCCGGTAATATCCTCATTTGTCAGGCCTTTTTGTTCTAGGATGGATGCAGTGGGGCTGGGTCATTTATGGACTAAATGCTATAGGCACTATAGGGGAATCTGGTTTGAAATGCCGCCTATGCTGGCATAGTGCCCGTAATTACAAGCAAGGCTGGGAAGGAAAGCATAGCATATTTATCCTATTCGTGGCATCACTGGCAGCAGCAGCAGCTCTTTTCCAGCCAGGCACTGTTTGCTTTATGAGCTGCTGGGGCTCACTGTCAAGGTGCAGAGTGACTGCTCTGAACATTAGCTCCTCTGTCAGCCCCATGGGCAGTGTCACGCTGGGTTAACACAATAGGCATGGGACTGCATGTCCATATCGAGCAGCATCCTGAAATGTAACTCTACATGTAACACAGGAGCATCCAAACACTGAGCCCAGCCTCTGCAAATGCTATCCCCATCACATTTCCCTCAGGAGAAGCCCTGCCACAGAGCTGAGCATCGCTTGAAACCTCCCAGGAAGCTTTCATACCCCATCTTTCTGAAGTCAGCTTTTATAGAGGATGTTTACAAGGGCAGGTAGGGACAGGGCGAGTTTTAAGGTCCCTTCCAACCCAAACCATTCTGGGATTCTCGGATGTCTGGAAAAACGCATACAGCAAACTCATGGAGGCATCTAGATTCCCTAGTATGGTAGCTGCTAAGCAACAGGAAGAGCTCCCCATCTCTGCCTACTGGAGCTGATATCTCCAAGGACATTAGACAGCCAGTGGGTGGAAAGTGGCTTGTCCTAAGTCAGGAGGACAGAGCCAGGAAGGAAACAGAGGTAAGTCTCCCAAGTCTCAGTGACTTGTCTGGCTGCTCACTAACACTGCCTCCATTTCCCTTTGAAATGCATTGGCAGCCTCAGACCAAGTCTGTCTTGCCAACTCAGATGATTAATACCAACAGTAATGACTGTAGTCATTTAGCCATCATCTACTGGATTCCTTACCACAGCATCTTGGGGTGATTTACGAACAACAAAGGTTGAATGACCACAGTTCTCCTGACAGAAAAAAAGCCCAAACCAGAAACACAGAACACCCCATCTTACTTGGTTAGGGAGCACAGGCACTGTATTTCCAGACACGACTTGTACTTACAGATTTAAATGAAGCAAATCAGAGTAAGGGAAAGGAAAAGGCTGCCAATCTAAAGTGGGCTATGGGATCCATGGGATTCTCCATGCAGAACACAGTCTGGTTTTTGCAATGAGTCCTTCTGCATCAGTAGAAAGAAAGGATTCTGGCTTGGTGGCTGGAATTTAAATTAGCCTCTCTAAATGGGGAAAGCAGAACCAGGTGCCCTGGGGGATCCAGACTTGTGATTAATATAAGTGGTCACTTGGGGTCTATTTTGCGGCAACTACTTTATAGGGGGAAAGAGAAAGAAGGGCATGGGACCTCACCTCTTTCCCTCCCGGAGCGAGGTTGTGTGTGGTGGCACTATTCTGGTACCCTGGAAGAGTCCCAGCGCGGGCACATGGGAACAAAAAACACTCCTGCTGCAAAGCAAACATGCAAGCGAGGTCTGCCAAGCTGCTGAGCCCTCACACTCCCGTCGTTTAACCTCCTGGAGATCGCATTGAAGAGGTGGGGTTGTGTTAAAGCCAGTTGGAGAGAAGAAACCCAGACTGTGGGTTTCTGGAGGGGCAAGCAAGCCAAAAACACCTCCAGCTCCTCCTCGAAACATTAGACGCATTGTTTTAAATGATGGCAGCAAACATTAAAGCTGTAGAGTCTGTGAGGTTCTTCCCCAGCCCACTCTGGCTCCAAGCACACATACTAAATGCTCCATCCATACAGAGCAAAACCTGACAGTGTCAGCAGCAAGAGGTTTGCTTTGATGCAGTTTTCCTTAGCACAAAGCTGTGAAGGCTCTGGATGCTGTCATCTGTCTGTAGGAGGTTTGACAGAGTGGAACAGGACTAGAAAGCAGAGCGTGAGGACTCCTCTGGCCTCTCCAAAGATGCGGTTCAGGCAAGTTGGCAACCAGCTTCCCGCAACATTTAGCCCTATGGCGCGCACCCAGGTACAAGTTACATCTGTATCCTAGCTGTGTACACTGGGGCCTCAAACAGCCACAGCATCGTTTGTTTTGCAGGGAATTACTTTTCAGCTTACTGTTTCTGCTAATTAAAACAATTACTTCGCACATATGCCACATGTCATGCTGTATGCTGTTCACAGCCAGTATTACTCTGACTGTTCTCAACTTTGCATTCATTTCTGCTTCAAGACCACAACATTACACTAAAGAATCACCAGCACAGGGATCAGATGTGGAATTAAGTAATTCTAGGGCTCTCCACTAAGAGGAAGCAACAAGCTAAGTGCAGAATTTCAATGTAACTCCCATTCTACATGATCAGACTATTTCATTATTTCAAAATTAACAACAAAACAATATTCTCAAACATCTCTACATTGTTATTAAACCGCTCTACAGATAACTGGCACAGAGACCAAAGTCCAGGCTTGGAACAACATTGGGTTTTGACCTGAAGTCAACCCAAACCAAGTGTGAAGGGACTGACTGCTGGATTTACCAAGAAACCTGTGGCAGAACATGGGCATGAAGAACAGGTTTCACTCGGGGCATCTCTGAAAGTAGCTGAGAGCTCAGTTATGCGTTGCTGTCCTTAGAGAAACATAGATCAGAGCAATCAAAAGCTTGCGATTTAATTCCAATACTAGATCCAGCATTAGATTGAAGCCACAAGGATCTGGAGCTTAGTGCATGCACAGAACCAGGAGTCAGGACTTCGCTTGCACAAAGGGAAGTCCCTTCTGTGTCAGGTTATTGGGATCCGGCTTGGGATCTGCGATCCCTCTCCCTCGCTAGCTTTATCCTGGCAGGGTGACACGAAGGGGCTCCTCCGCACTGCAGCTCTGCTCCCCTCTCAGACAAGAGCTCTGGCCCCTGAAATCTGGAGTCGCTCCCTGTTTGCTTTGAGGCACAGGCAACAGCCCCCAGTTGCGCCAGAGTGGGCAGAAAAACACCCCCAGCTGGAACTTCCTGCTCCCCGTCTGCCTTACCCTCTGCAGCACTGACAAAGGCACGCTCTACAGGACCAGAGGAAGCAATGAGAATGATGTTGTTGTTGTGGCTTTTCTTAATAGCAGCAGCAGAAGTCCCAATGCACAGTGCATGAAGTATGTGTCCTAAGAATCCCTCCCAGAGAAGCAGTCTCTTGCCAGTTAACATACATGTTATGCCAAGTTGCAGACATGAGCAGCCACACACTGGCACGTTGCTGTGTGAAAGCACAGACAACTGCATATTATGAAAGGCATGTTTCTGAGCACCCTTCACACAAGTATCTATATACACATCCAGCCAAAACAAGTACAGGTTGTGCACAAACAGCACTGGGCATATTTCACCCCCACAGCATAAAGGGAGGTAAAGCCATCCACTTAATGTGCTGGCACTCCAAACCACTCAAATTGCAGAAGTATTCCTGCTGCAAAAAGCTAGATGCAGCAATACACACAAAGAGAAAAGGGAAGGGAAGGGACACATGCGCAGACCTCACGGTTGCATTTTGCACAGTGTTTGCCCATTTAACTCACTAGCAGGAAACGAATTCACTCTTGTCTTCATAAACCAGGCAACGCACTTCCAAGAGCTTTTCACAGGAGGGACTGCACCCCAGCAAACATGTAACCCCCCCTCCATGTGCAATAACATTGCTTGCAGTGCACCCTAGGCAAAAAAATAATAGCTCTTTTGCTGGGAGAAAAGGAAGGATAATGGTTACTTAGAAAGTGCTCCAGACAAGCTGTCAGGTTGAATTCAGAGAACTGGAGTCTACTCTGGGACAGCGCTGGCTCAGGGTGATCCCTTGTGAGTTGGGTTTCCTGCCTGCTACAGCTTAAAGACAACGATTCTTTGTTCCCGGTTTTTCTGGTGAAAAAACACACGCCTGCCTCCGAAGAGGGTCAGGGAGAAAGCAGACAAAACACTAACTCTGGAATTTCAAAGGAAAACAATTAGAAAAAAAAGAAAGGGAAAAAGGAAAAATCCGAGCGCTTGCTACTGTCTCTCCTGAAATCATAAATCCCTGGGTTGGCCACACAGTTGAAGCACTGAAAAAAGCCTCCCCTTTTCCTGCTGCGGAGCTAAAAATGGGATATTTCATCACCAGGCACACAAATATCATTGACGAATGTTTGAGCGTGTACAGACAGTGGAGAGGGCACAAAGCCGCGACTGCTTTTTCTCTGCCACCGCTGAGACCGGAGGGTTTGCAACCTTTGCTGTGACCACGAGGCCTTGCTGACACGCTCGACAGAAGGATTCGCTGGAACTGGTCGGTATTTTTCACACCTGAAAAATGGCCTTTTCAAGAGAAGCATTTTATGCAGGAATTTGAGACTATTTCCCTGTGGGAGCCGTGCTTACGCAACCGCAGTGCCTGTGGTCGCTTCGCCCCTCTCTTTCTCCAGACCCCCCCCCAAATTCTTGAGCCTGTCACTCCAAATTGTCACTGAATTTGACAAGATGATGGGGTTTAAAGAGTTTACACCAATTGAAAGGAAAAGAGGAGAGAGACTGTGGCCCTGACTGCAAGAAAAGCAGCTGCATGGCCTCATATTTTGCCTGGTACCAGGGAATCTGTGTAAGAGATCTTAGCAAATGCTCCAACACCAGGAAACTCTTCCTCGGGGGCTCACAAGCACAAACCCACAGGAAACCACGCTGTGTGAGTTTCAGAGCTCCCCGATGTGTTTATCTACTTAAATCTGCCAACAACCAAAGAAAACCTACAAGCAAACACACCTTATACCCAAACATCCTCATTGTTCACACAAACACTTCTATAATGCAAACGTAAACAGGGGATAGCCACAGACTAAATCCTTCACATTCATTTCCTACATCCATATTCATGTGTTCCCATACAAATTTCCTCCCTCTTTGAAAATGCGGGTAGCCGATCCGTTTTTCCTGTGTGCTACTTGAATTTAGGTTGGATTTATGAGACTTTGGGCTAGTGCTGGTTTACCACTCTTCTCAGCCTTAGGCTGAGCCTGGCATATGAAGGACAGTGCTGGAGGAATTATGCAGACCCCAACATACTTAAAAGTAAGCATGGACTTTAAAAATGCCTTGGATTGAGGCCAGAATGCTCCCAGCCATGCGGGACACAGCACTTTGGCCTCCTAAATGTTGTTGTATGTGAATATAATTTCCATTTCCCTATGGAAACCTACTTAAATGACACCATTCTAAAGGTGAGCAATTTAAGATCCCCATGGACTTGGGCAGATCATGTGGGCTCAGATTCTTCTCGCATGTCTCCAGTACCTACAGTAGGTCGGTCATTGCTCCAAACAGTGACGGAAAAGGAAACTGGCCATCTCGGCAGCGGAGCGCTGGGAGCGGGACACAAATCTTTCCATTCAGCAACGAGAGCGACCTTGTTTCATTGCCCAGAAAATGGTTCCCCAGCCAAAAAATCCTGGTGATTTTCATTAGAGCAATTTATTTCTCCAAGGCAGCTGAAGACAATTTGTACCAGTGACGCTAAATACCATACTTTTGAGTGTTTATGAGGCTGAGAAGCAAAGAAGCTCAGGCAGCAAGAGTCCTTTGAACACGATGAGGTTTCTACCTATCTGATCCTTTGTGCACCAGCTGTGTAAGTTTACAGTATCTGTTTCTGCCATGAAAGCAGTTTTTCGCCACGTAGGTTCCTTTTTACAGTATGCGGATGGAATATGTGGTCTAAAGCCTAGTGGAAGCATATGCAAAGAGCACGCCTGGAATTTGCACAAGCAGGTTATTTGCATTAGCTGTGTGATCGCAGAGAACGTGCAAGAAGAATTACTGGAGGAGTGAAGAAAACAGTATTTTTTGCCCTATCTCTGACATGTATTGCACTGTTTCATCACCTCCTCCTGCTGCTTTGGAATCCTCAGGGGAAGGTGGATAGAAAAAGGTTGTTTCTCTGGCTTCATTCACAGGCATAGAGAGAAGAAATGTTTACAGTAGATTCAAGATGCATTAACATAAAGAAAAACATTTTCTCGTTTGAGAAGTTAGGAAGGCCGAAAATACATATTAAAACCAAAAATCATTCTTTTTAACCTGAAATTCCTTTTCCAAAAGAATACCATCATCTTGAACCGAGCCCATTAAAAAGCCCTAAAAGGAAGCAAGAAAAATCTCGTTGCTTAACAGACTAGACAAAGGCCGAGGAATTCCAAGGCCAGTTTTACATCCATCACGAGTTTCTCCTGTGATATTGGACAAGACACTTCACTCTGTTCCCCCAATTCCTTATCTGTCAGCCTGTCATGTTCACATGTCTCTTATCCTGTCATCTTATCTCTCAAATAAGATTTGGAGCACGAATAGGTTGTGGGAGGTTGAAGTGGGTTGGTTTCTCTAGAACATGAGTGAATGCAGAGGACATTTCTGTGTTGTCCGAAGAACTGGAAAAAGAATAGCTGGGAATATCAGCATTTCTATGCTAGTTCTGAATTTTTATTTGACTGTCCCGTGGGTGTGTTTTGTCCTTTATTGACACATGATGAAAGTACCATGTAAAGTTAAAAACGCCTGGCTGACAGAAATCAAACGCAAACTGCTGTCAGCTGCAGTAAGGAAACACACTTGAGGGTAGTAAAAATGGAGGGGGAGGAACATTTTTCTTTCTCCCTGAGTGTGTCTAGGCCCAGCTTGCAAAGATAACGGGTACAGGAAATGCAGAGGAGTGCAATTTTACAGAGAGCATTTCTCTTTAATAAAAAAATCTCAGCTTCTTCCCTTTATTTTTAGCAACCACCTGGCCTGAGACAGAAAGAGCACAGTCTTGGATGTTTCTGTATCTGTTTGGGGGGGGAACTGGGGAGGAACACGTGCATGTGTGTCTGCTCTATTCAAATAGAAGCAAGCCTAGCTTTTAGTAATTTTAAATAGAGGACTCTTAGCGTCAAAGGAGTCAGGCACAGAAAAGCCTGAACAGCTTTGTCTCTGTAATGTACCATGTTTTATCAACTGATGCCTGTCTCCTGAAGAGAGAACAGCATGCCACGGAACAAGCAGCTCAAGTGGATAGTTACGTGCTGGACAAAAGAAGCTGCTCTAAAAACCAGGGCTGATATTGTGCCCAGAGTCCAAGACAGATGTTGGAGATGAAACACAGCGTGGTGCAATGAGAAAGAAGTGCTGGCTGTCTCCAGCTACTTCAATGAAAGACTTTCTGCCTTTCCCCACTATTCTTTGAAATGCAAACTCGTGGCTCATCAATGAAGCCATGCTCTGGAAAGCATAGAAATGTTTATATATGAGATGAGGAAGCTGCCTCGGCACAAGAACAGACTGCTTCTAGGTGGCTTATCTCATATGGCAGCCCTGGGATTTCACACTTGTCCCAGAAGCTTCTCAAATGGAGGAGCTGAGCATAGTTTAGTGAATGAAGCCAATGTTCCTGCAGTTAGCCGAAGGGAAAGGCAGACCAAAACTCAAGGCTCCTAGTCCTGCACAGTATGACACAGAACACAGGACTTGATTCTTGGTCTTTAACACCCTATTTGGCCTTAAGCAATTCAACAGTCCAACTGTGACTTAGTGTCTTATGTAGGTATGGGATGTGCATCATGCCCCTTGCAACAACTCTCATAATTTTGGCATAGCTGAGAATCCAGTTTTTCATTAAAAATAAGGAAAAGGACTGTAGCTGCAGAGGAAAACCTGAAAGACCTGACTGAAGGATACACAAACATACAAGTGTGCAATTAACTTTAAAACTTCAGGGTTTCTCAGCTCTATCTACATGATCAGAACTTCTAATAGGGTAAAAACTTGGGGTTATTTGAAAAAGAAAACCCAAATGTTCCAAAATGGAAGTGTCAGAAAGACACACTTTAGTCTTCCTTGCTGGTGGAAACTGCCTGGCAGATTCACAAATGGGTTTTGGAAGACCTGAGTGGCCTTTACTTTATAATGGAATTTAGCACGAGAAAATTTTATCCTTTCCACTATGAACTTACTCAGAGAAAAAGTGTCTGAGCCCTTGCTGTATACCTGAGGTTTCAAACTGCTTCACATAAAGAACAGAAAATACGCCATCAGCTCATCAACTCAATAATACACATGTGAAAAGAACAGAACTACGTTTTATGCCATGATATTTTTGCCAAGGACAAGCAGGGATGTGATTTTCAGCATGGACGGTGTTTCACATTGTGAATTACTCTATTTTAACCATGCTGTGCATTGCATGGCAGATCAGAACACTTTCATGCCAAGGAGATGATGCAAAAAGCCTAGTTTTAACCCAGTCAAGAACACTGTGAGAGCGCAGGAAGTCGGGACATTTATATTCAAAAAGACTGACCTTCTTTGGTGGCAAGACGTGAGGAAGCTTCTGTGTGGGATGGAGTATTGTAGACCAGCAGTGAGCTACCTGTAACGAAAAGAAAAGGAGTTACTGCAGTCTGAATGCACTCTGTCAGCAGAGAACCCTGCAGGCAGGTAGGAAGTGCTATCACTAGGATCTAAAGACCAAGTTTTTCAGACAATTAGGCATGATGGATATGAAATTCCTTTAAAAGCTTTCGAGCTGTAATGTCACACAAGCGCTACTGTTTCTCCACTTGCAAAATGAAAGACATTTCCTTCCTTCACTGAGTGTCTTGATGTTCTGTGTTGAAAACTGCTATAGAAGGGTGAGGTTGTACAGTACATTTATACAGCTACAATATCTGTCACAGCAGAGCCTCTACAAATTACTATGGCACGGATTGCGTTATAAGATAAGGAAGAAGCTTTTCTCTCTCTAGCTGTGATGGAGAATTTTCCCGTTTGAGGAACACACAGGAGAAGTGACTTGAATTGCACTGTCAGGATCTGAACATTTTTAGAGCGTCACATGCTTGGGTTTGGACCAACAGCTGCAAAACCATCACTGATACTCCAGCATGCCCCATGCCTTGTGCAATTTGAAAGTAGCTTTCTTGGTTCAGAGTGGTCTTTCCATCCAGTCCCACTTGAAACAAAACTATTCAAGAGGAGCACAAAAAAGAACCCATTGGAAGGTCTTTATTTTGCACTGTCTATGGTGAAAGTGCTCCTTTCTAAGCCTTTTCCTTCGGTTCTTCTTCAAACGCTTTGGGAAATGGAGGAAGAGGCCCCGTGAGCTCTTGGAAGCCAGCGTGTAATACACATTTCATGGTTGTCTAGTTACATGTGCTTACCCTGCATAATCTTCTAGGCTCACCTTTCCTGCAGCTCTTTGGAATAGTTTCTGCTGCGTCAGGCAGCGATGTTCCTAACAGGGCTGAGGCCCTTCTTTATGGGGACTGGTGCTGTGAACTGGAGCAGGGTACTGCTCTTGCTATGGATTGGTATGGGCAGTGCTTTTACAGACACTTTCTGCTACTCATACCTACGTGGCCCTCTACTCAGTGAGATTCTGTCCCATTTAAAGTAGTCAGTCCTAAGCCACACAGAGCAAACAGTATTACAGTGCTGTGCTGCCCCTGAGCATCCCGAGATTCTTTTCCAGGGCTAAGAAAACCTCTTTTGCAGGTACTGTAACACTAACCGATTAGG